>NW_004797423.1:584597-630542 GCF_000002075.1 Aplysia californica
TATTATTATTATTATTATTATTATTATTATTATTATTATTATTATTATTATTACTCTTATTATATAATATTATCATTAAAAGATTATTAAAACACTTTCAATAAGAATAAACAGTCATACTGTTGAATGTGTTGGTTTTTTAAAACTATTGTCTCTGACACCCCATCCCCTCAAACCCCCTCTCTGTCTCCTCTTAATTTTTCAGAGTCTCCTACAAAATGTGTCAAAAGAAGATCAGTGAGTACAATAGCAAAGCTGTTCAGTGTTTGGAGGAAAAGTGAAATGACAGTGGAGTCTGTTGAAACTGAGCAAAGCTGCAGACCAAAAGAAAATACAAACTCGATTCTTTTCTTCACTATTTAATTTGAGCAATCTTTTTATACTAAAAACATGGCTTGACCAGAGAAAATCTGGCAGTCCCACAAACTTTGGTTTCAGTGGACTCTATTGTACATCTTTTTTTTCATGTGTTACTTTACAGCTATATGATATCAGTTATTAATCAGTTGCAATGATTCAGTGTCATTTTGATTAATTATTATTCTAATACATATTAATTGTTTTGCAATGATTCAAAATTTTTTCAAAAAGAGTATTAATTCTTTGCAATGATTCAAAAATTATTTTATTGATTGTCAGTTTACAAGTGCTGTATAACTCTTACTAAAGCTAAAACTATCTCTACCTCTTCTTTTTATTATCCTGTTTCTCTCTTGTAACTCCTCTTGTCTTTTGCACTTAATTATATGACTTATTTGTGGTGCTAGTGCTGTAAAACTCTTACAAAAACTAAACATATCTTTCCCCTTTTTTCCATTGTCATGTCACTCTCTAGTAACACCTCTTGTCTTTGGTACTCACATGACCTAATTCTGGTGCAAGTGCGGCAAAATTCCTACTTAAACTAAGAAAATGAAACTGATGACTTCTTTTTCTGTACATTCAACTTCAGGCTGTCTCCTGAGATTTTGATTCAGACTCTACAGGAGCAGGGAATTAAGCTTGGAATGGTTATTGATCTGACCTTCACCTACAAGTACTATAATATACAGGTAGTAGTTGACCCAGTTTGTTGTCACTATGAAATGAATTTGATTGTGTCAGCGTCTGTAGTGTAGGGGTTAGGCTGCAGGTAGGAGACTTGAGCTCGGTTCCTGAGTGGAGAGAATTTTTTTTGAATATCTTGGTTTTCCTGCTGGGGTGAGGTGTCGTATTCCTCTCAGTCCCGGCAGGGTCAGAAGCCCACCTCCTAAATGATCTAAATTGTGTCCATAGCCAAATAAAAACACATACATTGAAAAGACATTGATATACCCCGCAGGGTGGTGCTACTGACTGAAGTGTCTTTAGGCCATTCCCAAAGGGGGGGGACATTAACTTGTTCTTATGCACAGTAGAATTGTAAATGGGCTGATTCATCAATGTCATGCTCATAACTGTGCCTGAACTGCAACAGGGAACTGCTGCTTTTTCTTTCCTAACTCTTCCAGTCCCGTGCGATTATATTTTGTCAGCAGTGCTTGTATCTCCCACCGTCTCAAGAGTATTATTCTGTTTCAGGGGTACCGAATTTGCTAATTTTTCTAAATTAGCGAACCTAATCAAACTTTAATTTTCAGAATGTTGTTCATTTACCTATAAACTTTGTTATATGATACATAAAACCCCATTACAAAGATACTACATCATTTTTTAGAATGCCTGCCTCTTTTTCTTAAATACTGCTGTATTGGCTGGGACTGGGGTTAGGGAGTGCACAAAAATGGCTGGGGCTGGAAGGGTTAACTTAATCCTTACTATCGTCATTTTCCTCTACTTCTTTTGTATGTTTGTCACACTCTTGTGACCCACTATTTCCGGGGTGCCTTGATAGTCGATGCAGACTTTGTGCTGTTGAAGTTAGAGAGGTGAGCAGAGTAAGCCTGGTTCCCTGTAAGGACTTCTCTGTTGACATCCACCCCTTTGTGCTCATATGACCTTATGCAGTTGTGAGCGCCGTAAAACCTCTATTAAAACTGAAACTAAATTCTCTTTTTCCCTTGTCCTTGATATAGCCTCTTTCTTTCTTCTCCCATCCACCTTTGTTTTTTGTCCTCCTCTCATCCATCTTTGTCTTTAATTCTTCTATCCTCGATTTTTTTTCTGTCTTCCACTTTCACTTCAGTGTTCCTCAAACACACAGAGAAAATGAGTCTTTTATGGCACAGAGATTGGCTATTCAGGTGTAGATAAGGAAAACGTTTTGTATCAAAATTTGATCAGCGAGCTGTGCGAATGTGCGCTGCCCAAAATAGGCTTCAGGAGGGAGAAAAAACCTGTTTAATTTATTTAACAGTTGTATCGGAATCATGTATTCTGTCATGCTTTCTTCAACATATTGATGATTTGAATTTGGACAAAATATTTCTTGAGCACATGAAGGTGACAACACAGATTGAGAAATGGCTATAAAGATTTTTTTTCCTTCAAAATGTTGGTCTTAGTAGGTCTCTGAACAGCTGGCCAGCGATTTGTGGTGGCTTCTGTTTTAGTGGAGGTGGTTAATGTAGACCAACTTGAGTAGATTGTGTAAAGTAGAGAGATGGGTATTTGGGGGTTTTGTATGTGGAAGGTGGGGGGGGGGGGGGATTGTTGGGGGGGTGTGGTGGGAGATGGTGATGGTAGGTCTTATGTAGTAGGTACTATGAGATTATTGAGATAAGTCAGGGAATGGGGGAGAGGGTTGGTGGTGGCTAGGGGAAGGGGGTTGGTGGTGGCTAAGGGAAGGTGTGGTCAGTTTGGAACTCTCTTCCCCAACCCTTGAGACATACAACATCTGAGTCTAAATTTAAAAAATCTTTAAAGACACATTTAATGACATCCTTTTTAAGTCAGTAGATTCATGTTCAATACAATGTTATGTAAATGTCTATGTATCCATTTATGTATTTTGTAAATTGCAGTGTATATATTATTTTATTCTCATTTCGTGACGATGTGTAATCGTGTGCGTGTGATAAGCAAGTAGATGTGTGTGTGTGTGTGTGTGTGTGTGTGTATACGTGTGTGTGTGTGTGTGTGTGTGTGTGTGTGTGTGTGAGTGTGTGTGTGTTTGGCATACATGTGTGCGTGTTATGTGTTCGTGAGTGTGTATGCGTGTGTTTGTGTGTGTGTGTATGTATATATGTGTGTGTTTGTGTGTATATGAGTGTGTGTGTGTGTGAGTGTGTGTGTGTGTCGCGTGCATGAATATTTTTCTTACATGCATTTATGTAAAGCGCCTAGAGCTGTGTTTGCACGGGAATGGGCGCTATAGAAATGATCTTCATTATTATTATTATTATTATGAGATAACTTCAGGGGTCTCCTTTTTTTTGTCTGGTGCATCAAAATTCCAACTTAGAAAATTTTAGGAAGAATTTTTTTCTTTTTCTTTCAGGACTTTGAAAAGCAGTCGGTTCTACATAGGAAGATCTTTGTGAAAGGACATCAGGTGCCTGATGATTCAAACTTTCAAGAGTATGATGATTTTTTATACAATTAGATGTACAGTCAGTCCTTCTCTTTTGGCCACCTGTATAAGACAATCACCTGCACAAATACCCATTTCCCAGTCTTCTCCCCCTTCTCCCTGCACCCCCCCCCCCATGTGATTTTTAAAAACATTATAATGACTCTGTTTAAAGGCATCTACCTGCCTAAGACTGCCACTCTTTGTCTTGACAATGGGTGGGCACCTGAGACAATTTTCACTGTATTTGTTTGATGGTTACTGTGAATGAACAGAAAGATTGAGAGGCTATTAGATATCCTGTTGTCAAATCTATTGCAAATTTTATGAACTCAGTAGAGCAAAATATTTAGCCGGAACTGTGCTAGACAGTCACTCATTGTCGAAGAGATAAATGATTGTCTTTGACAGTGGACATCTAGGAAAGTGTCATTATAATTATTATTTAAAAAATAAACAGTGATTGTCTTGGACAGGTGACCCTGCCCTTAGAGCAGGTTCAACTGCATATAGTTGTAAACAATGCAAATACGCCAGCTGAAAGGGTCTTTGTAATATATCCGTGTCTGTCTGTTCTTCCTTTTTTAGAAGTGAACGGCCTATTTCATTTAAGTCATTTCCAATGTCCAAAGACAACAAAGCAGAAGAAAGAGATAAGAGAAAACATGTGTGTCAGTTGCGAGCCAGAGAGGCATTGCCAAAGAACTGTTTGCCGACATTTGTCGCACACTTCTGTAGGCTTACACGCTGTATAGTGATGCAAGAATTATAATGGATATGTATGTCTGTTGCATGACCGTCAGTGGTCATAGCCTGTTTTCCCGTGTTCACATAGTCGTGGGCCCAACACATCGGCATGTGCTGGTACGTGGTGTGTTTCAGCAATCTATCGGCATTGAGCTTTCTATCTCAATTCTTTATTTAGTCTTTTGCCTGTTCTGTGCGACAGTTCAGCTGATTAAGAAAGCTGACAATGTCGAAGAAACAGCACAATGCACACAGCCTAAAGCTTGAATTGCAGTTTCTGAAAGATGTGGAAATAAGAAAAAAACTTTCCAAAAGGGAAATTTGTCACAAGCATGGAATTCCCAATTTGACGCTGTCGCCTATAATCACTATTTGAGCAGCCTTTCTAAACCAAAAACATGACCAAACCTATGAAAATCTAGCAGACCGCCACTGATTTAGACTTACTTGACTCCACTGTCTAGCTGAGCAACCTCTTCATGGAAAGTTGAATTTGGGATTTACAAAACTTGTAAGGTTATGAGTGCTCTATACTGATGTCTGTGGTGTAGCGGTTAGGCATGCTGGAGACCCGAGTTTGATTCCCGACCGGGGTGGGAGTGGGGGGAGGACATTTCTTATGGAGTATCTCGGTCTTTTTTCTGGGATGATGTATCCCTCTCAGCCCAGGTGGCCCTGACAGACAGAATTGAAAGCCTGTCTCCTATACGATTGAAATTGTTTCGGGGGGGGGGGGGGGGGTTTGCATAAAAAACCCTATTTAAAAAAAAAAGAAAGAATCAAAATGATGATTAAAAAAAGGGGCTAGGTATATCAGGGTTTATGAGTAAGTTCATGGAATTTTCATGTGTTTCAGTACTGGCAGAACAAAAGTTCAGTGTTCAGTATCTTGTGGACTTTGGTCATTATTTTACTCATTTTTATAATGATGTTTTAAAATTAAAACGTTTTACATAGTGGTGATGTAAGAGTACCTAAGTCAGTTTGTGATTCTGTGTTTTGCTGTAGCAGTGTTGATTTTTTCTGATCTTTTTCACAGGAGGCAGAAGTGTCAAATTGTCATTCATTGTTATTTATTTGTTGTTTTTTTTCTCTGTTTTTTTTTTTTTTTTAAATTTGTAAGGTTTGCTGAAGCTGTGAAAGGATTTGATAAAGAAGGTAGGCATGAGTGACTGTTTATGTGGTCTATTCCATCCCTCAAATTTGCTACTTCTTTTTACATCTTTTGTTTCATTTGATTTTCAGGAAGTGTAAATGTTTAAAAACTTTGCATTTCTTGCACACGTTTTGGGGCTTTTTATTTTTTTGTCATTTTAAAACTTTGTGCTATCTGTTTCTCTATTCTTTATCATTACTGTAAAATTCCAGATGGGATTTTGAGTGGTTGGTGTGCGCTCTGACATATGCGCGCGCAGGACACATTAACATTTTCAGTTGGTAGGAAATTTTGAATTTTGCCCGGTTGGTGGCTGAAGCCTTGTCCTTTCGATTTTGGACCCCCAAGGGATCTTTGAACTGTGCAACTTGCACAGAAAACCTTAAAATTTTCTTGCCCTTATCTGAGAAGGCTAGGTGTCAGACCTTACCTACCATAAGATCAGGAGTGTGAATGATAGACAGCAGTCAGAAGGAGCCAAGGAGTAGCAGTAGAAAAGTTGTTGAAAGAGTCAGAAGCCCAGAGGAGGAGGCAAAGTGGGTGAGGGGGTGGGGGCAGAAAGTGGAAACGAAAGCAGGCGACAGAACATTGTTAGAAAACAGGAAAGGAGGAAATTTTAGAGAACATTTTCCGTAACTGTCAGGTTTCCTATCCGGGACCTATCGAATGAGAGGCGAACACCGTAACCTCTAGTCCACGAGAGCCCCCCCCCTCCGTGTCTCTGCTTTAACCTAACGTATGTTGGCTATTATTTCATGTAGTTGTAGGCCGCTGTCCCAATTTTACGTATTCAAAGAATGATGGAGGAGGTTCTCTTTTATTTCTCTGTGTGCTATTTTGCCCTGCCATACATTATGCTTCGTGGAAAATTCTTATCTTTCTCTATTTTTTTGTTCATTTGAATTTTACTAGACCATGTTATTGGCGTTCATTGCACTCATGGCGTAAACAGAACTGGATACCTTATATGCAGGTAAGTGTTGTGCTGTCTTTCATTCACAAGAAAGTCCATGTATGGTAAAATTGAAACTGTGTCCGTCAGTTACGCAAAATTAGTGGGTGGTTGGAGGGTGCCACTGGTAGGTGCTACTTCTTCACTTTTCCTCTGTTGTTTCTGTCTGTCTGTCTTACTTTGTCCCAGCACAATATGACCATTAATGTGTCGATGTGCTTCTCTTTACTCAAACGAAACAAGCGCAAAGGGACAAATTTGTATTTTTGTCACCTTATGGTAGGCCGTCTGAATATTTTTGATTGATTGAAACGGCATATCTTCACATTCTCATAGTACCGATAGTCTTAGTTCCACAGTAAAACCTGGATAACATGAACTATAAACTTTACAGGGCTAGGGAAGTTGTTTCTTAAGCAGATTTAGTGTTAAGCAGAGTGCCAATGAAAATAACCAAATTCATTCTATGTTAAGCAGATGTGCAGAAATTTTTTTTATGTTAATGGAAGTTGAAATGTTTAGAATAAAGAGGGGGGAAAATGGTAACTCTAAATTCTTTCATATTCTTTCAGTTAAACTGAATATACTGTATACATGTTCATCAAAGTGTTGTAGAACGGGAGCTGGCAGAAAAGGAGCCACTCTTCAAATGCTTGACAAGGAAAGCACAGATTTCATAGAATGTATTTCCCACTGTTAAGAAAAAAGAATACACATGTAAAATACATTGAAAGAAGAAAGATCACTGAACACATGTGAAATGTGCTGATAAAATTTAACTATAACATGCCTTATTTTATTCTTATAAAATGTAAAAACTTCACCTGTAAGTGTGATGTATCTATTTCCCTGTTCGCGTGGTTTTATGCACCCTGCATAATTTAGCCAAATTTGATAAATTTTTTCATAATTTTTCCGATTATGTTCCTTTATCATTCTTTGTTAAAACTAACAGAATTTCACATTTTTAGGCTCAGTTTGCATGATTTCAGAATTTTTCTTGCATAAAATGATGGGGACAGATTTCCAAATGGCTAAAAATGTGAGAAGCAACTCATTTTGTCAGCTCGCTTCACATATGCAGACTAGCACGCACTTAGTATAGCGAAATAGACGGCACGTGGAGATCTTTTAATTTGCTGGGAGGTGTTGGCCCTGAAAAATTTATCGTTGGCAAGCTGTAAAAATGTTGTAAGCCCAGAAAGCAAAATTTTCAGGAGAGAAAGAAAACTATTTTACTTCTTTTACAAATTATACTTACGTTCTTTTCTTCGCTTTTTTTTTCTACTTTCAGAATTTGAAATTTGATCAAGTACACTGTATTATATATTTCACGGGTGTATGCAACTCATACCATAGATCATTAAGAAATTGCAATAAATATTTTGTTGGCAATTTTGGGCTAAGTACATCTGAACAGCTGGCCAACGATATGTTTCCACCTTTGTTATCCAACCTTTCTTTGTCCAACTTTGGTCCAATTTCTCTGTTTTATTTCCTTTTACTGGCATCTGTGGTGTAGTGTTTAGGCACTTCGCTGGTGCACACAGGAGACCAGAGTCCAATTCTCGAGAGGGGAAAAATTTCTATTGAGTACCTCGGGTCTTTCTGGTGGAATGTTGTATCCCTTTTGGTCCAGCTTGACCCTAACAGACAGGGTCAGAAGCCCGCCTCCTAATTGATCTAAATCCTGTTGATGGGGGCTTGCAAAAGCCTACATGAAAATTATAAATTATTTTTGTTGGCTGTCATTTTCTTTTTCTGAGAGCAACATTGTCATACAGTTTTTTGGGGTAAGATCTCTATGGTGAAACAATTTGTTTTCTTTTCAGGTATTTGATAGAAGAAATGGATTTTGAACCGGAGGAGGCCATAGCAAGTAGGTGGTTTTGTTATTGTTTTTTGTAGTTGATGTTTTCGTTTTTAAAAAATTAACTGTAGGTTTATTTTTTAAACATTATAATAATTACACTTTCCAAGACGTCCATCTGTCTTAGACACTTTTTTTTTCTCCGCGCCAATAGTTGGCTGTTTTGGACAATTGGACTACTTCGCAAGTTATGGCTGCTGATTTCTGTTCCATTTACTCCTTCTTTCTTATCAAACATTTTTCTTTTTAAAATCTCTCCTCCTTATTTTGTTTGTAGGTTACTCTGTTGTAACACCTCTAATGTTTGACATGACCTCTAATGTTTGACATGACCTCTAATGTTTGACATGACCTCTAATGTTTGACATGACTTCACTTTGTTGCGAGTGCCGCAGAACTCACTTACTAAGAATAAACTAAAACTGTTTCCTTTTTTGTCTTCCTTTTATTTTTGTCTCTGTTCTGTTATTGTCTGGTTGGGTGCTTCGCCATCGCATGCTGGAGACTCGAGTTTCATTCCTGAGTAGAGAGATTTTTTATTGAGGATCTCGGCTTTTCCACTGGGACCTTGTATCCCTTTTAGACCAGGTTGGCCCTGACAGGCAGGATCGGAGTCCACCTACAAAATTACCTAGATTATGTTGATGGGAGCATAACAGACACCTGCATTTTAAAAAAAAATGACCGGTCTTGCACAGGGTTTACCAAAGAATGTTAGTAAGCTGCCTGAGAATATGCTGAGCTAACTTACTCTTACTCTCACAAGATGTATTTCCATGTCGCCAGCTGTTCAGATACGTCTACAAAGCCCAGAAGTTTGAATTTGATTTAAAAAATTGCGTGTTCGTAATTTGTAGTATTGGTTGTTCAAGAAATATTTTGTTGAAATTCAAATTTAAAATGTTGAAAAATCAAGAAAAAATATCAAATGTAAAAAAGTACAATTTTTAAAAGAATTGAAAAGTTATTTCTTTCTCCTGTGAAATTTTTCTTTCTGTTCTAAGAACTGTTGAACAGCTTGCAGGCGATATACTGATCTAACTTTCACTTTCCGGTACGGTACATGATTTTTATTTTTTTTGTCCTGTGGTGTATTTTAATGTGTGCCTGATGTCAGTTAATTTGACCTACGGTTGTTAGAGACATTGTCATGGTGGAAAATCTCCGGAAAGTTGCTGCTGATGCTGCTGTGATTGCCGTTCCTAAAGAAAGGCAGCAGTGTGTTGCTGCCCAAGAGTCACAAAGTTCTGTCTGCTCAGTGCCGAGTTATGAGAAACTTGACATTAAAAATGTTGAGTTTCACAATAAGCCTTTTCAAATGCACTTCTTTGAGTATCTTGATAATGACTTCGAATAATCTAATTCTAAGGATTTTGATAGAGCAGATAGAACATTTGGTTTCTGACCGCATGGTCTTAGAAGCTCAAAACGGCCAAAAATGTCAAGTGGAATTTTGTAATTCTAAGGTAGTGATGTGTCTAGGAATATATGATAAATTTGATGGTGATGATGATGGTTAAGTAGATTAGATGATAATGATGAGAATCTATGAAAGTAATGACAGTCAAGTACATGATGCGATTTTCCATATTTCTACTTCTGTCCTTATGTTCAGATGGATTTTTAAAAATGATTGGGTGGTTCGTGGGTACTGTGGTGTGGTTTGCTCCTTCTTTCTTATCAAATATGTATTGTCCATATCTCCTCTCCTTCTCATCTTTGTATGCTACTCTCTTGTAAGTCTTCTAATCTTTGGCATTTATTTGAACTATAATTTGTGTTTGCAAGTGCCGTAAAACTCTTACTGAAACTAAAACTTGTTTGATGACATTTCTTTCAGTGTTCAATGAAGCCCGCGGTCATGGCATTGAGAGGGAGAACTATCTGGCAGATTTGTCTCAAAGAAAGAAGTAAGAGTAAGGCCACTCGTTTCATTGGACATGTCTTTACCTAAATTGTGTTTTCTTTTTGGCCCTGCAGTACTATTGTAGAATCTCAAAACACAGAAAATTACAAATTACATAGATACTGTCAGTGTAACTAATACAGTATTTTTCAATAACTGCATATATTTTATGGCAGATTCTTGACTATTGTATACCATTTGTTTTGGAAAGGGGGGGTGGGGAGTGTTTATGCTACATGAATTTGGGACTTTGTTATTTCTTGATTTTTTAAAAAATCCTCAGACTCAAGTCATTTGTGAAATATTAAAGTATTAGGTAGCAATGCCAATGAAAAATTGATTTTTCGCTTAAGCCCATTTTTATTTGGTACCGAAGAAAGGGTTTTCAGTTCTAAGAATTATGCTTTTTGAATTTCAAGAATCGGTTCATAAATTTTAAAAAAGTTATGGGGTTGTAAAGGTCGGCAAAATATGGATGACCACATAATTAATTATAGGAAAATACTCTTAAAAAGTGGACAATGTAACAGCAGACTCTGTTAAAAAATCGATGACATCTCAGTAATTGGAGCGTTAGAAAGAAACTTGGCTAGCCAATGTGTTTTTCAGTGGAGAAATCATTTCTGCAGTCAGAATGTACTAACAATTTCGCAGTTATATTGTTATAATTAAAACTTTGGTGTATATATTGCGATTTTGAGAAAAAGGGGTGGCGGGATTGGAGCATTCTATTTATAGCATCATATCACATCATGGGATCTTTAAGAATATGTTGACAGCGTGACTGAATAACGACAAAGCTTTCTTTGATGACTTTAGACCATGCCAACCATAAAAGATAATTCAGTTCAATCTAACATGCCGTACAACTAAGCACCTTTTTTTCCCTTTGAGACGCGAACACTCCGTTGCGAGATAAGCTTGTCTCCGAATACCCCCATTGCGATGTTACAGGGAAACAGAGAGAAAAACAACTGGATGCATGCGTTCGCCATTGCCCTATTTCAAGTGACCAATTAATTTACTCGGAATCATCATGCAGGGATTTTTAGGTCACATACATTTGCCGAGGTAGCAGGGGAAAATGGCTGGTCTCTGTGCGAAGCTGCTTTGGACAGGGGGGTAGTGGTACATTTTTAATTAAGTCGAAACATCTACTTGACACAGAACGTTAAAATTTGGGGACACTATAGAGGAAAGATAGATCTATTACCTTCTCAATGTTGAAAATCAAGCTCCTCCTAGTTTAAGGAACACCCGATACGAAAGTGTTTCCGACACCAAAAATAAGGTTAATTTATGTGTACAAACTTCAACATCCACATATCATTAGTTTGCCGTATTTTTTTTATTGGATGCCAAGTTTCATTCACATTGGTCCAGAAATAGAGCAGGACAAGTTTGAGAAAGTTTTTCACTTAAGTTCCGACCAGGTAAAAAAATTTACCTGCAAACGGGGACCAAAATTTCGCCGCCCGCGGAAGCAAGATTGGCTTTGCTATATTAAGCTATTTGAGTGTTCCTACAACTGTATTTTGTCTTTAATGTCTGTATATTTGTTTCTTATATTCATCTTCTATCTACCATGGAAAAAGACTGGGTGGTTGGTGGATGCTCTGGTGTGGTTTGCTCCTTCTTTCCTATAAAACATTTATCATCCTTATCTTTCCTCCTTCTTTTTTATGTTTGTTACTCTCTTGTAACACTTCTAATCTTCTGCACTTATATGACCTTATTGTGTTGCAAGTGCTGTAAAACTCTTACTAAAGCTAAAGAAAGGAAAAAAGACACAGTATTAATATTATCCATGTGTACAAAGCTTGCTCCCATTTTTTTGGTTTTTGCATTGCACAGCACTGAGTAGCTGAACTCAGGAATTAGATGACTTTATACTGAGTGTATCAAGTAGTACTTCAGACAGCAAACTGGTCTACTCAAATTGTGAATTCAAAATGTTCATGAAAAAATAAATGAGTAAAACGTGAAATAAAAGCATTCCTAGAAAGCACAGTGTACAGTATCTAGCTTGGATAATATCCAGGGCCTGTAAGCTAAAGTGACAATTTATTGTGTGCTGCTTGTGTTTTTCAGAGGTCAGTCGTCAGTTGAAATAAGACCACTAGACCAACAAGGAAGCAGAAGCCCGGGGAAAGATCGCTGGCGACATCACCGTGACGACCATCCTGGATGGAGGAGGAAAAAGAACCATGCGCATCGCCAGCATTCATACTCGTCAGAACCTTATGGGACAAACTTTCCTCGACACTATAGCAGAAACAGAGGAATGGGGGACCACTTCCAGTCAGAGAGTTTTCATAAACAGATGGCAAATCCGGGCTATCAAGACTCGGAGTATAACAGCACTGGCCAGGTTTCAGGAGCAAATCCAGGACACATTGATCACAGTCGAGAGAGATACCAACGAGCTGGTTGGGGGGTTAATCATGGTCCGTGGGGCGGTCATGCTTCTAGTAGAGGAGACTGGGAGGGAGGGATGCCTGGGTATAGAGAGGGGAACCTTTCTGGTGCAGGGAGGAATAATGGCTGGGGAAGTCACTTTTCTCCGGAGCCAAGCCGATGGGATGGAGAAACGTACGAAAAGTACAGAGAGGGAGGCAGGGACAGAAACAGAGCTCCATACAGAGTGGGATATAGAGACCAGTGGGGCGGTGGAAACGCAGCTGGCAGACAAAGACGGTATGATGATGATCGGCGCGGTAATGGTGACAGGTCAAGATATGAAGCAGCTGGGTGGACAGTTGGTGGGGACTCGTCGAGAGGTGATCAGAAGTACGGGCAGTTTGGTCGCAGGGAATACTAAACTTGTGAAATATTGGTACCGGTATACGCATATAGGTTGTTTTAGCAGGCATCTGTAGTACATGAACGAATTTTCCTTAGTATAAATTACGCAATGCAAGAATAGGGCTTCAAAGAAAATTTGGTAGGATAACTCCATACAACTTAATGTCGTCAACTCCACTTGTGGTGAAGTCTCTTGAGTTGATCTTTTCTTTTCTTTCTTTGTTTTGTTTGTTTAAAAAAAATGAAATGTAGGTGTTTTACACGCCCCATCGACACAGTTAAGATCTTCCAAGAGCGGGTTGAGACGGGTACACGACATCCCAGGAGAATGACCGAGGCACTCCGTAAAAATTCTCTACTCCCTGTAACTGAACTTGTGGTTTCCTGTGTGTAACGGCAAAGCGCATAATCTCTACACCACAGATGCTGGTCAAATGGTTGTGTTAAGCTCAACTTAAATGTTGCGCTTGATTTGAAGTCCTTTTCAACCCCCTGCTGAAAGTATGCAACAGCTGGATTTTTTTTTTTTTTAACTTTATGTGTACCGTCAAATCTTTTGCAGCAAAGTTTTGACACGGATGAGACTTCGCATAAGAATACTACTTGTAAAGCTGATCAGCGTACAATAAGCTTTCACAGTGCATAGTTGAAATGGTGATGGATAAGAGGAGTGGATGTGCATGCGTACATGCATTCGTTCGTGCATTCATGTTTGTGTGAGTGAGAGACATGTGTGAGACATCACAATGCTGTAACCTCGTCTGCAAGTGCTGCTTCCTCTCTTGAGGTCTTGGCACTCTAAAATAGTAAATGATAGTTGGTCTCTGTTGCAATGCCATTTGAGTTTGATTGAATAGTCTTTTTTGGCATACAGTGCCATTTGAGTTTGATTGGAGAGGGCCTAGTCTCTTAGGCATGCGATGCCATTTGAATTTGATAACATTATTTATAATGATACTGTCAAAGACTGGCACTTTCTTCTCGACAATGGGTGGCCGTCTTAGACAAGACAGTTGTGATTGTTTGAGAGAAAACATTTGCAACCTAGAAATTGAATAGAATAAATAGTGACCTCGTGCTTCAAAGCAGCATGGGTGAAGTTTTATTTCCTCAAATCAGGCTGCACTAAGAGGCAGTGGTAAGACTTTTGGCAGACTTCCTGTGAATCGCAGAACTGTCACTGTTGTTGAAACCCGACATGTTCTTGTTTTATATCCCTGTCAGATTTTTCTAGGGTAGTTTTACTTCCCCCCGCGGCAGTGCCACTGACTGTAATGTCTTTAAGCCATTCCCAAAGGGGGACATTTCTTGTTCAAGCACAGTAGAATTGTAAATGGGCTGATTCATGTCACGCTCATAACTGTGCCTGATCTACAACAGGGAACTGCTGCTTTTTCTTTCCTAATCCTTACTATTGTCATTTTCCTCTACTTCTTTTGTATGTGTGTCACTCTCTTGTGACCTGCTATTTCCGGGGTGCCTTGATAGTTGAAGCAGACCTTGTGCTGTTAAAGCTAGAGAAGTGAGCAGAGTAAGTCTGATTCCCTGTAAAGACTTTTCTGTTGACACCCACCCCTTGGCGCTCATATAACCTTATGCAGTTGCGAGCGCCGTAAAACCCTCTGCCATAATAATAAGATAAGGATAGTTTGCTGTCATTTAACTTTTGACTGATTCTGAAATGTAAGTCAGAAGCACACATTGATTTTTTTCAATTTAGTGCATTTTTTTTCTTACTTTGAACATTCTGGTCATATAAATGAAGATGGTGATGTGTTCTTTGTATTTTCATAATGCTTATTGTACTATATATATTGTAGTCCTGTTTTTTAAATATTTTCAAAGTTTCAGTATTTTCTGACAATTGGAGATGTCATACTGAATTTTTAATAAATGCCGCATAGCTTCCAACCAATACGGCCTACGTAAAAAAGCGTCTGAGTATTGAAGTCGGTTTTCATGTTGGAAAATAAGTATTGCTTCTTAGTATTGCTCACCACTGACCTGCCATTGCCAAAATAGAAAATTATTAATTTTCAAGTCTGACTTTTAAATAATAATGAGAACAAAACCTAGTCATTAATTGGAGAGATCTGTTCCTGCAGGTCTAATTTGAATAGCTTGAATTTATTGAATGCAGAAAAGTTTTTGTGAAGGGTCTGTAGGAGGGTGACTTGTCGGGTGGGTAAAGTCTGTTTTTTTTTTTTTTACTTTTGAACAATTGGCAGCTATCATACCATTAAAAAGCATGCAGGATAGGGAATGATAGTTTTAAAGCATGGTAGTCTTGCACTTATGGAATATTCTGTGGACTGCTTTTTCTGTTGTCATGTTATATCACGAGGCTTTGAATATTGGTGACTCAAGCTGTGATGCAAATATAGTGGTGTCCGCTTACACCGAATACAATTATACCGAAAAAGGCAGTAGACCAAAGAAAATACCCCCCCCCCCATTTTTTTCCCTCTACTGTTTGTGCAACCTAAGCCGAAAAACCCAGCTTAACAAAAGGAAAGCAGGCGATCCCGCAGACTTCGGTTAAAGCGGACTCCACTGTAGTAATGGAACCATATTTATTGAATTTTAAGCAATGCATGACTGGTGGATCAAAGTTACATTTTGCAGCTGCCTCACTGCCATCATATTTACCCGCATTTTGAAAGTGAACAGCTGGTGTGTGATGTTTCCAGCAGAGGTGCCTTTTTTTTCTGAATTTGTCTGCGTTTTGCCCAACTTAAGATCAATTGTTGCTATGTCTTGACGCAAGATACATGAGACAATGTAATTTGTAAAATATGAATCCCTGTGCGCATCCACAGGATCTGAGGTGTGTTATTATAAATTTGTCACACTTTGTAAGCAAGGTTCAGTCTAGCTCGCACATAGTGAAATCAGTGGGATGCAAAAAATCATTTCGTTATGTACGAATTTCGATATTCATGATTAAAAATTCTTAATGATATACTGGTACACATGATGTATCAGGAACAATTCAGGACCAGAAAATCTGTTTGCTATTCCCGTGTTTTATAAAGAGCATGCGAGACTGAATGTTGCTTTCTGACATGTTTTATGTTACTGTCCTCACATGGTGTAAGGAGATAGAATGGTGGCAGGGGTAGCATTCTATACACTGTAGAAATGAAAAATATAAATGAGCTAATGATACAAGTGTTTGAGCATATGTGTGCCTGTATGTTTTGTGTGTTCCTGTATAATTTTATATATACGTATAGTTGGCAAGCTGTTTAAATGTTCTAAGCCCAGAGAGCAAAATTTTTCAGGAGAGAAAAAAACAACTTTCATTTTTTAAGAACAATTGCACATAAATTACGTATCTCTTCTTGCTTTTTTCAACTCTCAAAATTGAATTTTAAGAGCTATATCTTGAGCATATGCAAGCTTCTAAAATACTCTTCCAGGGATTGAAAAAGTGGAATAAAAAAACATTTTAAATTTTGGGCTTAGTGCATCTGATCAGCTGGCTGACTATATCATTATGTCCAAATCAGTCGGCAACCTTATATTTTTAAATAAACCCATGAATTATTAGTATTTTAAAGGACAGCGTCTCTTTACCTTGTATTTTTATCAACTTTGGCAACCGCCTACAAAAATGTATGCCCTAAGTTACTGATAAGTGTAAAGGAAATTATCTTTTATTTCAAAATGTAGTTTTATTACCGGTTATCTGATTCCATCTGTGTGTTTCTGTCGTCTCCCCAAGTATTTGATGAGAAAATAATGAGTGGCTCCGATTTTGTTGGTAGTGTTTCCAAACTTAACGTCTTTTAATTGATACAGTCTAGCATGCTCATCATAGCGAAGTTGAAACACATGTATCTATATAGGAATACATTCATGACCTGAAAATCTGTTCACTGTGAGTAGTATGAGCGTGATTCTCTTAATGTTTTTGTTCGCTATGAGCTCGTTTCTCTCATGTGTATGTTCACTTTGAGCATGGTTTGATGCATGTTCCCCATGGGCGTGCTAGACTGTATTTGGAATGTTGTTTTATAGTGGTAATAATTGGTTTGAGGGATGCGTGCGGAAATTGAAAAATAGTTAATAATAAAAGTCAAAATTATAATTGTTACCTCAGTTCTTTTATTTGAGTAGCCGTAAGAAAGTGGTATACCAGTACATGTAATTCATTGTAGGCTGTTACTCAAGCAGAACACGGTTAATCTGAAAAGAGGTGTGAACTGGAAGAAAATGAAAGCCATGATTTTTTTTCTTCAATTTGATAAACCTCTCAAATCTGACAACCCAGCTAAACCATAGAAAATCCAACAGTCCCGCAGATTTCGGTTGATGTGGACTCCAGTGTATAAATATAATATCAGAACAGTCTGGCCATTATAACAGTTTTTCTTTAAATGAAATGCAGATTTTTCTTTTTCTCCACTGACACATTGTAGATAATTTAGGAAGCAGGCTTCAACCCTGCAGCAGAAAGACAGACAGGGCCTATATGGACACAATAACGCAAGACGCAAACCAAAGCCTAGAAAGCCTAAATGAATTTCTGTCCGCAGACGACCAATTTCTTTTTCATCATGACCAACAAAGCCTCCAAAATCACACTACCGAACTCAACAACACCTGTGAGAAATTCAACATGAAAATAAGCACATCAGAAACAGAAGTTATGAAAGAGAGCCGAAACCGTAGTTCCCTGAACATCGATGTCAATAGTAAACAACTGAAACAGGTGAAGGAGTTTAAATATCTTGGCAGTACTTTTTCTGAAAATGGGTCCATAGACAGAGAAATAAAAATGTGAACCCAAAAAGCCAACGAGAGCCTACAACACCAAGCACTCAGGCTATAAAGGAAAAGGAAGGCCTCGCAAAAGGTGGATCGAGGGTGTCAAGGAAACCCTGAGAAAACATAATATCACAACTGAAAGAGCTGCAGAGCTGGCCTACCATAGAAGACTAAACTGCATCTCTCCTCAACGCTTAACGGCAAAAGAGGATGAAAAAGTAAAAGTAGAGAGTACTCTCTTTAGTTTTAGTAGTTTTTACGGCGCTCGCAACTGCATAAGGTCATATGAGCGCCAAGGGGAGGATGTCAACAGAGAAGTCCTTACAGGGAATCAGACTTACTCTGCTCACCTCTCTAGCTTCAACAGCACAAAGTCTGCTTCGACTAACAAGGCACCCCGGAAATAGAAGGTCACAAGAGTGTGACAAACATACAAAAGAAGTAGAGGAAAATGCTGATAGTAAGGATTAGGAAAGAAAAAAGCAGCAGTTCCTTGTTGCAGTTCAGGCAGTTACGAGCATGATATTGATGAATCAGCCCATTTACTATTTTACTGTGCATAAGAACATGTTAATGTACCCCCCTTTGGGAATGGCCTAAAGACACTTCAGTCAGTAGCACTGCAGCGGGCGGTTTGTTACTCTCTAGTTAACATACCAGTTTTAACCCATTTAGTGTTTTTAGAGGCAAAAACTTTTATTTAAAAAAAAAAAAAAAAGGAAAATTATTACAAGCACGTCATGGAAATGATCTTTACACAAAAAGTTTCATTCAATGCACACTTTATTTTCATAACATATATGGCATGTTGTAAATCTTCATGACATCAATAAAATATAATACACACTTTAAGACTTTAAGAGATGGCGATGGTGCTCCTTTTATTTTCTTCATTTCTCCTGATTACAAAATCATTCTCTGTTCAACAAAAACTCTGTACAACTGACAGGAAAGTACTTCAACACAAACAAGACAGTAACATAAGCATTATATAAATAACACTTTCATAACTACTACAGGCACGATTGAGCAACTGCTACTTGTCCCTTAAACTATTTCAAACAACCCGTAAATGCCACAGTGAAACTCGTAACGTGTCTAAAAAAATTGTCCTACACTGGTGTAATATTGTGCGTTTGGTTTTCCTTGTACTGGGTATTCATATTTGTGTGTTTAATAATTATAATGCATATTTATGTATGATATTTGCTATTGTAACCCAAATTTCCCTCCAGGGATTAATAAAGTGTATTCTGTTGATAAAAAATTCTATTTATTCAAATAAAATGAAGATGTCAGGGGGAGCTTCCAATTTGTCAAATCCGAGTATTTGTTGAAAAAAAAAAAGTGAATTACAAGACCATTATTGATCAATATTGAATAGGGATAACTGCTCTTAAACCACGCTGCGATGGTCCAAAAATGCTTCCTTATATGAGTAGTTGCTTTCTTTGCCATGGCTCAGAACGATTCATAATCTTTCGCCTGCCAACACAACACATCCCACCAAATTCCTACCTAAATAGGATCCGCAAGGATACCCCACCTGAGTGCTTGCCAGGATTAAACAATAACACACTCTTTACCTGTCGTACACTTAGCAACCTGCGTAGCACCTATCTACCTGCCTCCCCAGATATCGGAAATACTTTAGCGACAAAGCACAGCTGATAAAAACCTGTAAATTCTTTGCCATATTGAAAGGCAAAAGAGCAAGAACCCAGATGGCCACTGGATCGGAAAAGTAAATAGTAAAGTTTGGCATGGCTCCTGAACACTGCCGTTAGCTTTGTGCAAGATTCAGCGTTTGGCTGGAATTTTTGTTGTTGGTGTTGTAAAAACTACACCAGAACTAAGAAGTGTTTCGGCACTGAGAATCTATACGACCTTATTGTGTTGCAAGTGCAGTAAAATGCATACTAAAACTTAATTAAAAAGTGTTTTATCGGTATCTTCAAGTTCAAGTGTTTTTTGTTGCTTCAGTTTTTCCTTATAATATTATTGCCCCAGCAGACCCTAGAACATTCAAAAACATTCCTGGCATAGAATCACATAGTGCAAGCAACCGATTAGGCACAAACTGGCAAGATCTTTCGCTGTCTATAGCAGGGTACCCATTACCACCTGGGTGAAGTGACAAAAATTGGTGTAAAGTGCCTTTCCCAAGGACACAACATCGTACGACACAGGTGAGCTTTGAATGAATCGATAATTTTTACTCAGCATGTGTTGGGACAGTGTCCAGTAAATGTTGCCTGATCATTACCACTTCGCTTTTCAAAGACACCCATAAACTAGAGCACATTTGGTGTAACAACAAAGAAAACAATCCTCTCATTTGAAACATAACTAACATTTTATGCATACCAGAGTACTGGAGCATTTTGTTCCAGCGTTAGTCCAGGGACACTCTTGGTATACCAATAAAAAGGAGAAAAAAATGAGTCTTGCTTGGAACAAAGCCTGATTCTGTTGTTCAGGAGTCGTATCAAGGGAAACGGCCGCTCCTCCTAAGCAAGCATTTCCTTACAACATTGATTTTTTCCCTTTACACTCATTTCCTATTACATTCAGAACAGATGTCCCTATCATAATCATTATCAAGGGTCCTTACTTTAGTCGCACATCTTTCTTATATAAAATGATCCCTCAAATTTTGTGTTTCAGATAACAAACTTGAGGGTCAGGCCTGAGGAATTCAAAGCGAGATTCACTGTATCAAAATTAGTGCTAAGATGAACAGTAATTCTGAGGACACTGTATTGTAGCAAATTACACTGCATTTCCACATGGATGTGAGCTCTCTCTGTTTATCATCCCAGGTCATTTGACCTCCTCCAGCTCAACCAAAACCCCATCACAATCCTTGGGATGTAAAAATACAACAGGATAGCCGTGAGCACCAATCTTTGGTTCCTCGCTGAGCAGCCGGATATTTTTGGACTTCAGATCAGCCATTGCTTTCTGAATGTCGTCAACCTGTTGATAAAATAAATTCATCAAAAATAAATATTATAATTTTACAGTTGAACTTGCTGTAATAGCCATCTGTAGAACTTATACAAAACTATAACCTGTACATATGGCCACTTACCATATCCCCCCCTTGCATTTTTTTTAGCATTATATTGACACTGTTAGACATCCACCTGTCTAAGACAACCTTTTTTCTCTTCAACAATGGGTGACTGTCTTACACAATTTCGACTGTATCTGTACAATAAAGTTAACAGAGAATAGTGTTGTGCCATTTTGAGGTAATGAAATTTCATTAACGCTTTGAGGCGTGAAGTCACTATTACTATTTATGCTGTTTGAAATATATGATAGGCTACTGTGTGCAAATGGATTTTTCCATAAAAGTTCATAAGCAACCTTTGCTGTTCAGTACTTCACCATTTACAATGCTATTTGAATACTATATGGGGATGGGTTTTTTTTCTTATATTATATAAATCCACCAAGAACACTGGCTATTCACCGGTGTCTGTGGTTAAGTGGTTAGGCACTTCGCTGTCACAAGCAGGAGACTTGAGTTCAATTCCTGAGTAGGAAGAATTTTTATCCAGTGTCTTGGTTTTTCTGCTGGAATACTGTCTTCCTCTCAGCCCGCATTGGTCCCGACAGGCAGGGACAGAAGTCCGCCTCTTACATGACCTAAATTGTGTCGATAACGGCGTAAAAACACATACTTATATTGGCTTTTCAATATTTCACTATTAACAGTGCTATTTGAATTTCAATACTACATGCAGAGATGCTTTTTCTTATAGTATACATAAGTCCATCAGCAAAAGGTCACTTTTCAATATTACTATTCACTATGCTATTCATCCAGCATTCTTCGCCCAAGCCAGTGTTTCTCAGTCTCTTCATGTGCAATTTCTCACTAAAGTCACATTTTGAGATGACACATAAAGTTCAATCAATCAAACACCACACAACCAGCATCTATGTGGTGTAGCAGTTATGTGCTTCGCTGTCACATGCAGAAGACATGAGTATGATTGCTGTGTGGGCAGAATTATTATCGAGTATCTTCGTCTGTCATTGATGTTTTATTCTTCTCAGCTTGGGTTGGCCTCAACACGTCAGGAAGAAACTGCCTGCCTTCTGAATGATCTGAAACTAAAATAATGTCACTGGCGGCATAAAACATCTACAGTTTTTACTAAACACAAAGCAAAACTACTAATTGGATAATATTTATTGCCAGCTAATTAACACACAAGAGTCGTAGAACTTAAAGTTAGCTTGCAGGCGCTCTGGATGATTTGCTCCTTCTTTCCTATGAGTCATCTGTCGTCCTTATCTTTCCTCCTTCTTTTCTTAGTATGTTACTCTCTTGTGTAACACCTTCAGCACTTATATATGACCTATTTATGTAAACTAAAAGTTACTTTACCTCAATGCAAATGTGATGCATTCCTCCAGATGCGTTTTTCTTCAGGAAAGACTGAATCGGGCTCTTCTCACCCAAGGGATGCAACAGCTGTCCAGAAGCAAAAAGAAAAATATAATAATTTTGAAGAAGTTTTATTAACCCCTGTGGACACAATTTAGATCATTTAAAGGCTGGCTTCGACCCTGCCTGTCAGGGTCAACCTTAACAGAGGGATACAACGATCCAGCAGACAGACGCCTGAGACAGGGAAACTGGGTAAAAATTCTCTCCGCTTAGGAATCGAATTCTTGTCCTCTGTGTACAACAGCACAGCACCTATCTGCTTCACCACAGACACTATTCTGTTCAAAAAGAAGTAAACTGGAATTAAAATGATAATGATAGCATGCCTCTATGAACAAAAATAGATCTAGGCAGTATTGTGGTTTCTACAGCTTCATCATCATCATCATCAATGCCTTTCACCTCTAGCAGGGTATAGTATATATAGGCCACATACAAACTCCATCTATTTATCTCTTTTCTAGGCCGTCCTTCCAAGCTCATTCCAAGTGAGCTTCATCTGTCTCATGTCCCTTTCCACACACCTCCATGTTTCCGAATGCCTGCCCCTGCCTAGAGCTTCCTGTGGGTTCCATTGTAGTGACTGTCTTGTGCTGTTTCCACTGGGCTTTCTGAGGGTGTGTCCCATCCATAGCCACTTTCTTTGTCTTATTTTTACTTCTATATATCCTTTTGTCCTGTCCATTCCCACAGCTCTTCATTTTTTAATTCTGTCCTCCCACTTAATTCTTAGGCAGATACTCCTCAAGCATCCGTTGATGAAAGTCTGGACTTTATTCAGTGCTGTTCTTTCTACAGCTTACAATTCAAGATAGTCTACTGAGTAAAACAAAACCACGCGGCCAAAAACACAGCCATACTGGCATCTGTTGTGAAATAATGAATAGCTTCACAGTCGCAAACAGGAGATCCAAGTTCCATTCTTGAGAGGGGAAAATGTTTATCAAGTATTTTGGTGTTCCTTCTGGAATGTTGTATCCCTCTCAGTCTGGATTGGCCGTAACAGGCAGGGCTGAAAGCCCAACTCCTACATGATCTAATTTGTGTCGATGAGGACATAAAAAATCTACATTAGAAAATTAAAACACAGCAATTTGGTATATACAGCGGGGTCCGCCTAAACTGAAATCTATAGAACCACCGGATTTTTTTGTTTATCCTGGTTTTCAGGATACTTTACTTTTCTGATCCAGCGGCCGGTTTTCAGAAACCCCTTAAAGGTTGCTCAAATAGAAGAAACCAAGCTTAAAATTTTATTTTGTTCCTGTTTACTGCTGTTTTTGGATGACCTGTGTTCAGTTTAAAGTGGATTACATTCAGAAATAAGAAAAAGATAAGATCCAAGTAGAAGATACCATTGGCATACTCAACAACCAGACGGCATAAATCTTTTTTTTTTTTTAAAGTGCTTTTCTTATCTGCTTCCATAGACACAATTTAAATTATTTACGAGGCAGGCTTCAACACTACCGGTCAGGACCAACCCAAGCTTAGAGGGGTGAAACATCCTAGCAGAAAGGCTGAGATACTCCGTTTAAAAAAATCCCATTCGGAAATCAAATTCACTTCTCATGTGTGCAACAGCGAAGCTCCTAATCCGCTACACCACAGACACTGGTATGGCACTCATACCAAGTACACAGTACTAGTTAAAATTGTTTGTGTTGCAAATGTCTAGAAACTCTTAAAAAAAGTAAAAAAGTAGGTCACCTCTATTTTTGTGTCTCCGAGCTCAACAAACACTGTAGTCACACCATGGTCTGGCAAAGGCTGAAATCGAAAAAAAGAAAAACAAATACAAGTACAATAGAACCTGCTCTAAAGGCCCAAGAGGTAGCAATGACAATGCCTAGTCTTGTACATGATACTTCAAGTCTATGATCGAGATACACAACCCTAAAATCCTGAGTGTTGCATCCTACAGTAATGCAATCAGTGAAAAAGTCTTGGCCAGTACAATATGGAATTTCTTCTTGGTTAAACTTACGACAGAATACACTCAAACCTACTGTAACAGGTTATAAAAAAAGAAAAATAAGAAAAAAGAAAAAAAGAAAGGAAACTATCACAGTGATGCTGTTGGGTTCCCAACTGAAAGGCAGCGGGTTCGAATCCCATCAGGGGCCCAGTGTTGTATCTTTGAGAAAGGCAGTTTACACAAACTTGCCCCACTTCATCCACTTGGGGATGGTACCCGCCTATAAACGGCAAAAGATCAAGCCAGTTTGTTTGTTTCTCACTGCTTAATCAGCTGCTTACACTATATTATATATGCGTCCTGGAAAGCCGAGAATATTTCTGAGTGTTCTACAGCCTGCTGGAGTAATATTATAAGGACTTTAAAGTGTATAGAGATGAGATGAGAAGAGATAAGATAAGATAATACTTTACTGTCCTGTGAGAAATTTTCGGTGGCTGTACAGGAATGGTAAAAACACATGAAAGTATACAATGAATTTAAACGGTAAATTACTTTTATTTTCATTTTAAAATGTCAATGTAAGAAGAGAAAACTAAAGCTGACAAAAATGCAACAGACAAACCTTTTGACAAGATCATTGGTAGGCCTACTCATCACGTAACAATCTACTAATCTACTAACCTGTTTTTCACTGACTTTTCCTCCAAGGACATCGCGGTATAGGGCAGTACTTTTGTCTAAGTCAGGAGTAACTAAGGCAATGTGATTGATCTTCCCGAGGTTCCACGGCTGGCAAAATGTTACATGTGAGAAGAACAAAAAGAATGCACGTTGAAGGTTTCAAGTTTTACGTAAAAATACATTCAAACCGGCTCTAACAGGGAGAAGAAGAAAAAAATGAGAAAAATAGAGGCAACTAACAGTGACGTTGAACATGTTTTAAAAAATACCCCCCCCCCCAGATATTTTAATGCAGTAACAGAAAAGCTATGTTAACAATGAGTGTATCTCATTAAAACAAACAAAACAAACCAAATACATATAGATAGGCCCATACATTAATACACAACAAAAAGTGTACCTTGATATGGAAACTTCCAAGTCACAACACTAAATACTGATAAACATTAAGGGGAGGAGCGACCCTTGACTTTGCAGATTTTGGGTCAGGCTATGCAAATTGAGATGTTGCTGATTTTTGAAGATCAACCAGTTTTTTGTCTAAAAATAGCATGGAGACAATAGAGAAAGTCTTTATTCTCCTCGTAAATTGCCTTTGAAAACATGAGTGTTGGTTAATATAGTGAATTTTCACAAAAAAATAGTGTTTTTTGCAAAATGTCATTTTTTTGCAGTTTTTTCCCTACTCATTCCTTAGTTTTCATGCTTTTGACATGAAACTTTCAGGAAACATAGATGACAAGGCTGCCATCAATGTAACAGAGAGATATTTGCGAAAAATAGAACTCTTTTCCATTGGCAATTTAGAAAAGCTTTTTTATAATTTGGGAAAATTCTCATATTTTTTTTCTTCTTTTGCACTTATAGAAAAAAAAACTTGCTGTTACGCTGATAGGGTCTGGTTCAGGTATACTCTCACCAAATTTAGTCAAATTTGGGCAGTAAATAAGAAAGCCTTAGGGAATTGAAATTCATTGCTCATTTTCAAGATAGCGTCTGTTTCCATAACAACCGCTGTAGCTACGCCAAAAATAAAATTGCTTATCGAGAGATTTTACTATGCCTAACTTATATGTGTACTTAGGTTTGATCTCGGGCTACAAACATGGAAAATGGTCCCCAAGGTACGCCCGTTAAGAATTAAAGGACTTTTTCAGTATAAACAAACATTTCACCCACGGGTATCTAACTCAATCGCTAAAGGGATCAAAGTCAAATAACATTGAAGGAGTTGGTGGTTAGCGGGTACTCTGGTGTGGTTTGCACCTCCTTTCCAGATTTTCTCACACATCTAGCGTCTTTATCTCTCCTCCTTCTTTAGTGTGTTAGACTCTCTTGTAACACCTCTCTTTGGCACTTAAATGACCTTATTGTGTTGCACGTACTGTAAAACTCTTGTAAAACTAAACACTTAAACCTGAAGTTGTAGGCTGCACTTGGTAAACACTCAGTGAGCTGTGAAAAAACGTACCTGTTTGTAAATAAAGATATTCATGAATAAAAACAGATCAAAGTTAAAATAATAACAAATTAAAAAAGGGCTTCAATTTTCGCCAGTTTGTCAGAGCTGGATGTTTCGCACCTTTTCTTTGCAATGATTGAGCAAATGATTAAATTTATATTTTTTTGGCAAACTTACCGTGTTGTCTTTCAGACAATGCACACTGCTGCAGAAGTTTTGTGTCTGTTCAATCTGGAAAAGCAACCAATCACTATTTGAGTTTAAATATATAAAAAGTAAGAGTTTGTTAAAAACAGGTGATATATTATCATGTTGTCAGGCCTACTGTAAATTTCGTACAAAAATATAATATATAGATCTAGATCTATATTGTATGTATACCTCAAAACCTAATAATTTGCAATGGATATATAAAGTCAAAATCCATGTAAAACGGATAAAAATGAATAAGAAAAGAGCTTTTTACTTTACTTACACAGGGTGCTCAATGGGGGATTGGGTCGGGTCGGGTCGGTTTGTCAGCCAGATTGAGGGTGCAAAGCAGCTATTGTGGCATTATTATCAATCGGTCGCGCCCGACTCGTTGCCTAAAAAACGAACGACAAGCACGTTTGTATTCAGTCGACGAGTCCAGTGATCGACACAACCCGACCCCATCTGCAATAGGCACCCGGTATTAGACAGAGACACCTAACATTTAAAATAAATAAGGCGTGTAGCCTATGTGAAAGTAAAATAATACAGGCTAGATCTAGATCTAGATCTAGTTTCATAACAGAGAACAAAACATTCACAAAGTCATCTGACCCAGGCCCTGAGAGCCTTCGACATATTTAAAATAAGAGTTTGGAAACAACCTCACCTTATTAAGCACTTGTCCATTTCTCTGTCCGAACTTAGTAAGTTTAGTAAGGGTCTGCTGTGTGATGAGACGCGTCCTGTGCAAGAAATTCATGTTGTGGCTGATTGAGAGTCTGTGACTCTGTGAGACCCGGGGGACCTTGCTCGCTTTTTACTTTCAACTCAATGTTATTCAGGAGATCTAATGACAGTAATAGCAGTTAGCCTAGCAGAGACAGCAACGTCAAAGTTTTATAGCAATTAATTTAATCTGCGATAAAAGCATAAACTGCTAGAACTATGCGCATACACTATACACAGGTTTAAGGCTTTATGAGCAGTCCGTCATTAATCGCATCGTGGTGAAGTCAGACGCTCGTCAAAATAATGCAATTGAAGAAGAAGGCATTTTTCTGTCTGTTGGGCTATTTCTTTTTTATTTCTTTTTCTCTTTTTTAGAGGGGGGTGGCGCTTAGCACCTTTATGTCCTTTTAAAAACATAATTATATGTGGATTTTATTGAAAGGTGTTGCCCAAAGGCACGCCCCCCATCCCTTCTTAAAATGTGCAGTTTCCAAGGATACTCAAGCTTTGGAAGTCACCCAAGGAGTTTTTAATCTCCTTGAAGTCACCAAACTTTGGCGGCCATTTTCGTGTCGATTGAAACACTTCTGACACCAGGCGACCACCACCTCGGATCTTTCAGTTATAGTCGTCCCAACTTCTGTTCAAAACAGATGGGAATTTTTTTCTCCATCAAAAGCAAGATGGATGACAGAATCTAAGATTATAATATTATTATTAACCTCACAGGACACCCCCCACCTAAAATGAATTCAAAACAAAATAAAACTGACAAGCGCCTGATTTAACTGTTGTCGCTACACTATAATGTCTTTCAAAGTCAATGAAATTGAATGTATCAGTGAGTGTTTATCTTGCCTCACAATGGTTGGGTTGAGTGAAGACGAGCTTTTCGTCGTTGACAACATTTATAAAGAATGACATGTTGTGTTTTACGTCTCCCCTATAAATAAATAGGCTATGTCGACGTCTGCAGGCATTTAAAATGTAGGCTACTAAGTTAACTATGTCTAAGCCCAGAAGGCAAGATTTTACAGGGAACAGGAAAAAAACCGTCATTCTTTTAAGAATTGTAGTAGTAGATCTAATGTATTTTTTTACCTTGCTTTATTGTTCAAAACAATTTGAATTTCGACAAAATTTCTTTATATATTTTACCCCCACTGCCCACTATGGGGGTCGGTTCTCGTCAAGAGTCTACCATAATTATATGACGCTTGAACAAAGTGAGAGTTTATAGTTTCGGTACTGTACCCACGGTTTCCAAAACTCCTCGAATTTATGGTTTGAAAAAAACAACAACAAACAAACAATATAAAACAGCAGCAGCAACAACAACAAAAACAACAGAAGTGGGACCGACTGTCGCTATAATATAGCGCACCTATTAATTTATATTTGGGAGCGCATGTGTTTTTAAAATCGCGGCATCGTCAGTAGAGACGGGAAAGCGAGTAGTGCGTCATAGGCCTACAGGAAACAGACTTATAATTGTAAAATGTTCTACGGCCACAGTAAAGAAAGCTAGAATATTTAGAAAGAGGGCTGCCTAAACCAGGCTGCCGTGTCTTGGCCAGCCCACATGCAGCGAGCGCCTGGACATGAAACTTTGAACTTGGTTTTCAGGTAAAACATATTTATTCCCTAACCATGGCAACGTATTGTGGACAGGTGGTAAGGGAAAGAAAGCTACAGTTTTCTCTTGTCAGTTTTGATAAAATTGTTTCTATGTTTTGCAAGGTAAAGCTGCACCCCCCCCCCCCTTCCAATATAAAAAGGCAGAAAGGACGAGGTAAAGATCACTTTTGGGATTTGAACTAAGCATCTCTAGGCCAAGACCAAGGAGATTACTTTGTTTTAAGCTCCTTGGCCTAGGTCCTAAGTTAATTTGAAAAAGAGGGACGAAGAACTTGGATGCTTCGAGAATCGAAGTGAAGCAAACTTTAAATGAAAAGAAAAAAAAACCCACATGAACTTCTCTCATCCTTTTCCCATGTTTCACCGGCAGAGATATCCTCTTTTTTCTTCTTAAAGTTAAAGATTCACCAGTTTAGAAAAAATACCTCACAAAATAGTGGACAAGCTACATTGTAATACATGTATTCTTTTAATTAACGAGAAAAAAAAATGAATTTTAATGTTTTAAAAGAAATTATTGTAGGCCCCAAGATTTACTTCGAAACAATCTTGATACTCTTATGGTGAGAGTGATGTCCCTTCGTATCATCAAGCGCCCTCTTCTTGCAGTCAGCCATCGTTGTGTACTGTGTACTTTTGGATGTGTTGTTTATGCCGTTGGTTCTCAACACAAGGCCATTCGGTCATTTAATGCGTGGAATTTAGTTTTTCATTGAGCGGTTCCTGATTGTTCAGCATTCATGGAATACCGAATTACTGTTTACAACGCGGCGCGGGACGGCAAATTAGGCCGCCTGCGAGTATTTTTGGATCAGCGATCAAAAGATGATGTTTCTATGCTGATTCATGCCAAAACAAATGGAGCAACCCCTCTTATTATGGCAGGAAGAAATGGACACTTAGAAGTTGTCAAGTACTTAGTAGAACACTGTAAAGCAGAAATCGAACAAGTAGGCTCTGTGACCATAGACGGAGAGACCATTGAAGGGGCCCCACCTCTTTGGTGTGCTGCAGCAGCAGGTCATCTGAACATTGTCAAGTACCTTGTGGAACATGGTGCCAATGTAAACAAAACAACATACACAAACTCAACACCTCTGAGAGCAGCTTGTTTTGATGGTCACTTTACCATAGTCAAATACCTTGTTGAACAGAAAGCTGATATAGAGATTGCAAACAGACATGGTCATACCTGTTTGATGATCTCATGCTACAAGAAACATCTTCCAATAGTAGAGTACTTGCTGGATTTGAAAGCCCAGGTTAACAGGAAGAGTGTTAAAGGTAGGCTTAACCTGTGGTCTTATAACAATAATAACAGGAGTGTCAAATTTCAAAAGGATTCCAGGAGGGATGCATGGCCAATCTGTTGAATTTCTCTGCACTCCCCCTACCCATTTATTTCTTCCACAATTAAGAATCTAGTCATAACAATTTCCAACTCTACTAATTTAATTAACAAGGTCAAAGACAGATTTTATGCCTCAACTGTGTGCTCCCCTTGTGGATTGTTCTGAATTAAGAGTAGGCTATATTATATCTAAAAGTATTGTTCTTTAGTTCCCTTTGTCTTTTATTCAGCTCAAAACCATGTTTATGTTTTCGAATTTTAAAGAAATACAGACCAGTGACCAGGTTGACAATTATTGGGTGAAGACTTCCAATGTTCTGACAGAGAATTGAAATGAGCAGCATCACAATGACGTAACAATTCAAGTGTTTTTACTTTTGATTTCAGTTCATCATCATCATGGAGTGCCAGTTCTTAATCTGAAAATCTTTATTTTTCGTTAAGATTTTAATTTACAGTTACTCAGGGAGTTATGTAATAATTTAAAGATTTTATCATATATTAATACATGGTAAAAATATGAACTCATGAATACAAAAATGCTGTAGTGTACCTTGCATTGGGGATCATATTCGGCTCGGAGTTTCGCAGAAGGATCGATGCAAAATAATTCCAAGCTGATTACTTTATTCTAATAGGAAATAAACTGATCTTTCTATTGGTACCTCTTTTGAGTCGGTGTTTTACATATTTTGTGTAAAAAATGATCTTTGAAAACTGAGGCGGTATTTTTAAAGGCTTTTTATTTTAAAAACGCCAAAAATATATCATGGGAAAGCCAGTTTAAAGTTCTACAGTTCTCCGCCAATGAAAAGACGGCATTTAATCATCAATCTTTCCGCGAAGCATTTGAAAGCATGCATGATGTCAATTTTTTAACCGGGCGACCACGCATTCTGACCGCGAGGGGCTTCGCTTTCCTTGGCGATTCTCCAGCTCCTAATAATCGGACATGTATATAAACAACTTACACCATTGTAACGAGGAAAAGCTGAACTTTTACAAAGTGTACCGCATTTGGTCTTTTATAGCGAAAGAACAAAGAAACAGCGATCTGAATTACCCCGATTTCACCGATACCACGTGCTCGGAAGGCCGCGAGTGCCTGCGAGGCTGTGTTTCCGCTACCTAAAAGAGTTTATGACACGGATAGCTTGAATTTGTCTAGACTGGCCTAGGTAGTTCGAGGGATATCTTACAAAGATGAAGAAGAAAAATTGGGACCGCAGGCACAGTGCGGCGATGCGTGATTTCGAGTCTTCTGTGTTCGATTTATTCCGTGTTATACTGTAGTCAGCTGTCATTTATCAATTTCATGTTTTGTTATAATTTGCTTTTGTTCTTAAACTGTGAGTAATACAGAACCCAGATAGGTCGAACACAGATTACAAGAAATCATGCATTCGTTGAATTGTGCCTGCAGTCTCGTTTTTTATTTTTCTTTATCTTTGCAAGAAAGTTGCACGAGGCTTGAACACAAACAGGGGAGAGTTGAACTAATTACGCCGCCGTATAAGGTCTAATGTCAGTGTCCATTGAGGTGAACTTGTAACAAAATAATAATGGGCCTAATAATTTTTTTTTTAAACGGGAAAAGGCAAGGTGGGTAAAATACCACCTCCCCCCTCCACAGAAGCAGCTTGCTGTGCTTTTTTTAGTTTGCTGCTCGACACACGTGCCCTCTGCATGTGCCAAGGTCCTAGGCCTAGCTAGGCTTGTGTGGAGTGGGCAAAAGGAAGGATTGTGATGCTCGAAATTGGCCTCCCCACTCCTTTTCTCTAAAGGCTGTGTGCTTAATGGGAGAGGCAGAGTTGGGCTGCATTGTTTCGTCATCGCGTTGTTGATGACTATTGCGATGCTTATCTTGTCAAGTTGTTTATGTTTTTTAAAATTTGAAAAGGCACCGTTCGATTGGTGCAGACTAAAGACCGCTTACACCGACTCAGTTAAACTGTCTTGGTACCGGTAGGTTCATTACCGCTACTCAAAAGCATTGCTCATCGTGTTTCTCATTCTCAATCTGTCAATTTCAAATTCTCTCACATTTCAAATTCAAGTCAATAGGCATAGAAGATCTGACCTATCTGATCTAATCTACGACAATGGTTGTAAAAAGAAAATCTGTTCCGACTCAAATCTTTGTTGCTTTCCTTGATTTTCTGACACAGCCGATGCCATAACACTCACGTATTCCTTGAACTACGATTCCCTCGAACTACCGAGGCCTGTCGTGACGAGTTCGTGCTATCTGTGTTGTACTGTAGTATGAAAGACCTTTAACCTCATTCTGTGTGGTCAATGCACCCTTTGAGTCTAGGGTTGAAAAGTTCCCTTGCTTTCAATTTCCAAAGGTTTGCAGCTTTGCATGTGTGTTATTAATCATGAACTAAAATACTCTTTTTGTTTATCTAGCAACCAAGATAATTGCTCACCCATTGGCGTGATTTGTGTTATAATGATAGCACTAGGCGAGACACTTAGCAGAAGAGTTGAAAATAAGCGAAGAAAAACCATGATGCGAAAGAATATTTTATTTCAAAGTCTCTGATGAGTTTTTTCGTTCTAGTTTCTCTAGTAGTGACTACTACTACTGTAAAAAGTCTCTTTTTGTCTGCCAACTCTTTCTTTTCCTGTGTCTAACATTGTTTTGATTTGCTCCTCCCAACCAGTCATTAAATAAGTTAAACTGTTTATATGTCCAATGTACTATTCTCTTCTGTGTCTAATTCATGCTTAGCTCAGGTCTGAGAATTAAAAGAATATGTTCTTTTTTTTTCTCGGAACAGGAAACACAGCCCTACATGACTGCGCTGAGTCCGGTAGCCTGGAGATTGTGAAGCTGCTTCTCAAACATGGAGCTGTAATGGTGAAAGATCACTACAACATGACCCCTCTAATGGCTGCTGCCGTGGCTGGGTACTACACCATTGTCGAGTTCCTTATAGAGCGTCCAGAGTGCATGCAGATAGAAAAAATTGAGTCCCTTGAGCTTTTAGGAGCAACATACATTGACAGAAAACGTGATAATTTAGCAGCATTGCATGTTTGGCAAAGAGCAATGATAATGCGTCATGATCATGGACGAAATACTTACCCGAAACCAGTGAATGTGAAACCAGTAGAAGCATATGAGAATGCTGTGGAGGCCCGGTCGTGTAATACCTTAGACGAGCTGGTCTCCGACCCAGATGAAATGAGAATGCAAGCTCTTCTTGTGAGGGAGAGAATCTTAGGGCCTGCGCACCCAGACACTTCGTATTACATTCGGTACAGGGGTGCACTGTACGCTGACATGGGAAATTTCGACCGTTGCATATCTTTATGGATGTATGCACTGGAAATGCAGCAAAGTGCATTGGAACCTGTCAGCCCTATGACCCAGTCAAGCTTCTTGTCTTTCGCTGAACTCTTTTCTTTTATGACGACGGAATGGAGAGGGGGGGACCTTTTCTCTTGCCTTAAATTCGAAAACCTCATGGCTGTGTTACAGAGAGCAGTAGAAGAAGTGCAAAGAGCTATAGCGTTCACAAAGTCGAGTAAAACCCCATTGACATCAGACACTGAGGCCAAAAGTCTAAGCAACCTGAACAGATTGATGGTGATAGTATTGCATCTGCTGTGTCTCATGACAAGACTGGAGGTTCTTTTATCTGTTGTAGACAAATTAGAATTTCGCAAGGTTGTGTATCGGTTAGTCCGTATGTGTCCTCTCGGCATGAAGAAAACCACACTGCTTCATCTGGCGTGCACGAGACATACCACAGACGTAGGCCGGTATCCCATATGTAAGTTTCCGAGTCTGGATGTTGTTAATCTCTTGATAGAAGTGGGAGCCGACGTAAATGCTCAGGACCAGGACGGTTGCACCGCCTTGCACATAGCTGCCAAAGATGTACCCTGTGATCGACAAGTGATGAAAACTCTCATTGAAAATGGTAGCCATATCGATGCTTGCAATAACAGAGGAGAGGTAGCTGCTCAACTGCTGCATATGGTCCCTATTCACGACATCGTACCTCCACTCCGATTCACCAGTCTCCAGTGCCTAGCTAGCCGTCAGATTGCAAAGCACGGGGTTCCGTATAAAGGAGTTGTAGGACCAGAACTTGAGAGGACAATAGAACTACATCAATCAAAAATTGACACTTTCAAGGCAAAAATGGATGAAAATTCATGGCCACGAGAACCGGAAAAGTGACAGAGTTTTTGCAGTGTCGTTCTTGAATTTGTCACTACTTGATTCTTTCAGTTAGGGTAGGTTTACGCTAGATACGCCTGTAAGAAAAAATAAGTTTCTGGAATGTATGCTAGATATGCTTTAATCTTTCTTCTACCTTGTTCAAGAATAGTTTGGAACTACACTGAAGCCAACTGGATGATTGGTTGACTTGATTTTAAAAGTTATTTATTGGAAATGAGTGTGGCTGTGAGAGTGTCTTCTTAACTAATTGATTTCATTCCTTTTGTGCTGAAAAAATGTGAGGGGTGTCAGCTCTACATACCCAGGTGTCTGCGATGGGATACGACAGCATTGACTTTCTAGATTACTCAAACTGTCTTCTTTTTCTCTCTCTGCTTGTTTTTACATAATAAGAAAACCAATAAGTAACAGAAGAACAAAAGTTTTGAATATTCTCTGGCTTGAATTACGGATAGAAGTTCAGTCCAAAAGTGTGTTGTTCTGAGAGGGTTGATGATTGTGTTTTTGCACATTGTCTCTTTCAACTCTTTGTATTCCAAGCATTTATTTTTAACTCAACCACTTCAAATATTAGTAAGAAGAGTTACTTCCTTTGGTTGCCTTCTAAAAATGATTGCTTCCCTTGGAGTTTACTGCCAGATATTGACTACATACATTTCCTTGCTGGTTGAGGAACTTTAGGGTCGCAGTGATTTCTAATTTCTCTGTTATATATTTAATATTCATTTGTACTTTGTGCTGTTTAGTTTTTATTGTGTTGTACTTTAGACACTTTTCCTTTCTCCATTGTCATATGGGACAAAATGAAAGTCTTAGTAACTGGCTGTCAGCCCCATTCCCCAGACAACTTGGAGAATGTTGAGTAAGGCTAGGATTAAAATATTTAACTGTCAGTTGTAACATTTTAAAAAATAATTTCAAGACACTCATTTAGACATTTTGCGTCCAGTCACAGACCCAATGTCTGAGAACACAGGTGATCTGGTATAATATGTAACCCAACTTTGTTTCATTTGGGGTGTTACTATACAGAGGAGCCTTCTTAAACCGACCATGTTTAATCCAAAAACAATGGTAAAGTAAACTGAAAGGAAATAGATTCCCTGATTGTATTTCTTCCATTTCAGCAACCTGTCTTTACTAAAAACCTGGATAAACTGAAGAAATTCAGCAGTCTTGCAGATTTCGGTTTAACCAGACTCCACTGTATAGAATTAGAGTTTGCAGAATTCTGTGTGCATTTGGATGTGACTTCGCTTCTGGACATTTGAAGCACATTAATCCATGAAGATTCTGTAAATGATAAAAACAGGGTTTATTGAAATTTTTTTAGAAATGGTTTGTATGTAAGTTAAGGTAGAGACCACTGTATCATATTATTTTGAAGAGGAGGCATGTCTATTTATAACCAGTAAGAATACTTTGTCTCAGCATAAAAGTAAGTTATTAGTTGTTTGTATTTAATTTGGAAGTGCACTGGCAGTCAATAAAATTAATTGCTGGCTTATGTGGAGCTGATAAACCTCACACTTTTGGAATTTTATTTTTTCCCCCTTAGATACAGTAATGTTTTTCTTTTCTAAAAACATTATGTAATACAATTTTTGTGCCTGCATAATGTTTTCTGGGTTACAGCGTGTAACTTTTTGGATAAGTTGTTTGAGCCACTACTAAACTGATTTGTGCTTAGTAATTTGTGTTGTTTTCCTGTGTGTTTTTCACCGTTATCCACCCCCGTCCGGTTATGTCATGGTCATCTTTCCCACAGATTAGGAGTGTGTTTTTAGTGAAGTGCTGCTGGATTGTTGTAGTTCAAGATTCCTTAAGTTTTGGATTTGTTTTTGTTTTTTTCCTCTACCTATGAGTCTTTTGTCTCTTTCGATGTGATCAGTCTGTAGGACCTATCCAGGTTTTAGAACTTTGCCTGGCGGTTTTTTACTAAAACTGCACAACGTTGAGTGCTCCATTTAAAAGTGTCTTGTCTCCATTGTTTTCACTTTAGAGAAGTTGTCATGGAAACTGCCGGGATAATCTTATTGACTTTGACCAGTTTTGCAAAGATACAGTTGTTTGTCTTCTTTCTACAGAGACTGGACTAAGGGTGGAAGGTTGCTGTGGCAAAAGCTTAGGTTGAAATGAAGGAGGGTGGCAGGCGGGGGAAAGAAAAGTTTTAATGTCACCTCTCAGCTGTTCCTCTCTCACTCTCTGTATCTGTCATTATGCCTCTCATTCTCTCTTTATTTCTTCTGTCTATGTCTTTCTGTAAGTTTCCTTTGTGTGTGTGGGTGGTTGGCGGGTGCTCTGGTGTGGTTTGTTCCTTCTTTCCTATCAGACATCTATTGTCCTTATCTCCCCTTGTTCTTTTTTATGTTTGTTACTCTTGTAATACCTCTAATTTTCTGGCGCTCATATGACCTTATTCAGTTGCGAGCGCTGTTTAACCTCGACTAAAACTAAACTAACTCCTTTGTGTGTCTTTTTTGAAAAATTTTGGTGGAGGAAAGTTGTCGAAACACAAGTAATGTTTTTAAAAAAAATTCAAATTAAATGAAGTATGAAGGGGTTTCGTTTCTTGAGTATGAATAAACACATAGACTTTTTCTTCTGTTCATAGGTATTGTTTTAATGAAACCAGTTTTTGTATACTGAGTCCTTTCAGGAAAGTGTTTTAGGATTAGATATTTGTTTGTTAGTCTGATCTGGACCTTACTGTCTCCTACTTTGCTATAGAGTTCAGATGTCTTGGGTGTTGTTGTTTTTTAAATCTAATTTATTTTTTAGTTTAGTGTATGTGAAAAGTGCATTTTGGGTATGAATTTGGGATCTTATATTTGTAAAACAAAATTAATAACTATTTAGATACACTTTGCATTTATCAAGACAGCCTGCATTTCTTGATTATTGTAGTATTTAAAAAAAATGAGTGGTTCACTTTTACTAATTTGAAGCATGAAAAACGGGTATAGACATTGAATGCTTTTCCAATATTCACAATTTTTTTTTCTTTTTAGATTTCTCTCCTTTTCCAGGTATGAGTGAAAACCAGTCTTACTTGTCTCTCAGAACTGTACAATGTTTTTGTTCCAAGGTGTCAGAGGCTGGCTCAGCCAGTGACCAGACTTCTATTTGCTGATGCTCATATATCCTGTGAATGTGTTTTCCTGTCCGATAGGGCTAGTCGGTAGCTCAGTCGGTATCTCACAAGGTCATGGCCGGGGCCTTTATCTCAGTGGGTTATTTCACAGGGCTACGGTTGTTAGTTCAGTGGGTATTTCACAGGGCTACAGTTGTTAGCTCAGTGGGTATTTCACAGGGCTATGGTTGTTAGCTCAGTGGGTATTTCACAGGGCTACGGTGTTCACAGGGCCATGGTTGTTAGTTCAGTGGGTATTTCACAGGGCTACAGTTGTTAGTTCAGTGGGTATTTCACAGGGCTACAGTTGTTAGATCAGTTGGTATTTCATGGGGCAATGGCTGTCACTTGATTCCCCAGTGATGTGTTCTTGATCAAGGGTTGATAACTCTTCGATCACCTCGCACAGTATTGAAAGGGGTGTTGGACCCAGACAATTACCAGTATCCCGAAGAAGATACGTACCCAGAACAGCTCTTGTATAGTTCTGAACTGTGATACAGTACTGTATAGTGTAGTTTCACCTTATGCTTTATGTGTATTTTATTCTCTTAGCTGCCTTGTTTGGGGGGGGGGGGGTTCTTTTTTTGTTTTGTGGGTGGTTGGACTGCACCACTGATAGGTCCGACTTGTTTTCTTTGCCTCTTTTGTTTCTGTCTCTTAATTTTGCTGTTTCCTCTGAACTAAATGACCATTATTGTGACAATGAATGGGGGGGGGGGGGGGGGGGTTGGTAGGCGTTTTACGCCGCTTTTACGCCGCTCGCAACTGCATAAGGTCATATAGCGCACGAGACACATTAAACATTTTCAGGCCCAAGCCTACTCTTATCGGTTTTAAATGACCGAGGGATCTTTAACGTGCGCAAATTGCACACGGGACCTCCGAGATTTTTCGTCCTTGTCTGAAAAGGCTGGCTGTAGATCTTCGCTACCAGAAGATCAGGGGTGTAGCTGAAAGACAACAGTAAGAAGGAGCAGAAGAAAGGCTGCAGAAAAAGTCGGGAGGCCAGAGGAGAGGGCAAATGAGGTGAGGGGGCGGGGGCAGAAAGTGGAGATGACAGAACTTTGCTAGATCGCAGGAAAGGAGGTGAAAGGAGACAATTTTTAGAGAAGAAAATGTTTCCCGCCTCTGCCCAGATTTGAACCCGGGACCTTTGAATGAGAGGCGAACACCTTAACCTCTAGCCTCTAGGCCAAGGGAGCCCCCTGACAATATTGAATGTGCTTCTTTTTACTCAGACTTAAAAAAAGAAAACTATTTAATTACTTTATCTCACTGACAAGAAGATTACTGGTCAACTGTTTGATGAATGTGGGCTGTGGTACACGCATATAATATATATAATGTATAACACTGCAATGCAGTGTTGTCATAGAAATGATGTGTGTAAACCATATATGTCTTTATTAGAGTTTGTGATATAACTACTTGCCCCTGATAAGCTCTTGTCTGTGATTTTTAAAAGAATTATCATGTACGGTATGATAGAGAAATTGTGCATGTTTTTTGTCCTTTGTATGAAATGGTGGATTTAGATTTGTAAGAGAAGCACACAAGATGCGATGGTTAGATTAGTAATAAAATGCTTTCTTAACTGTGAAGCATTATCACTCATCAGTGCATTGTGTGTACCTGGCGAGAATTTTGACCTCAAATTTTTTAGTTTTGAACAGTTTTGTTCAATGAAAGTATATATATATAGACTATTATTTTAGAAACATAGTCGAGCACAGGTAACTCAAACACGTTGGGGATTGACAAATGTGTTAGTTGACACATGCGTAATTCAGGTAATCGAATTATAACGAAATATAAAAGAGACAAAAATATATATATATCAATTTCTGACACAGTTTTAATAGCAGACTCAGAAAAGGACCTTCAATATCTTCTATATATGTATAAGCCAAATGTTGTAACAGAAAGTGAACACATAAAGGATTATTGTTTGAACGTAAAGAAAACAGAATGCATGGAAAGATAAAAAAAACCCAGCAAATCATATTTGTAATCTCATTAGTAAAGGGGGAAAAATCAAACAAGTCCAACAGTTTAAATATCTAGAAATCATTTGATGCCAAATGTTCCATGGAAATAAAACAGAGAATTGCAATGGCAAAGGCTAGTTTCAATAAAATGAGCCCAATCCTGAAAAATAGAAACATCTCAATGACTACCAAAATGAAAGTTCTGAAATGCTGTGTATGGTCAACCCTTCTATATGGCTGTGAGTGCTGGACAATTACTCTATAGACAGTGAAATAAAATAGAAGCAACAGAAATGTCGTTTTTTAGGAGACTGCTGAGAATATCATGGAAGAAAAAGAAATAAAATGAAGTAGTACTTGATGAAGCCCATGTGGGACGCTCACTATTAAAAACAATCAGGAAACGACAAATGCAGTTTTTGAGATACCTGAATAGACATAAAGGTCTTGAACATCTAGCTCTCACTGGCAAAATTAAAGGCAAACGAGGCAGGGGTAGGCTCAGAGCAACCCTCTTTGGGAACCTAAACTGACTAAACAAAGGGGTAAGGGGGGAAAGGTAGCTTTTTTAAGAGCATTCGAGCAAAGGAATGAATGGAGGCCGATGTCTGTCGTTGATCTGGCACTGGATGATGATGATGGTATATATCAGTCAGGGAATGGTAAACTACAAGCTATCCATGATTTCGAGTTTTCCGCGTTCGTGTTACCTGTGCCTGACTGTACTGTACTTACTTGGTTTGTACTGTAGATTTTAAACAAGACAAGCAGTTAGATAATGAACCAGGAGACTGAATTGTCATTTTGTTCTGAAGTTTTTATCTCTCTTTAATTTGTTGCGTATAAAGTTTTTCTTTTATCACATATTCTGTTTCTCATTTTTCATAGCTACAAAGTATCATTTTTAGAACTTGGCATCTGCAGAGATATTGCAGCATAATTTGGAGAATGTAGATGCATAGAGTGAAATTTTCTCTTGACTCGTTACTTTTCTGTTTTTGGGGCAATATAATATTTATTTCCTATACCGTTCTCTTGGATTGTTTTTGATTTTCCTACATTGAAACTGTCATTATTGTAATTAAAGCTATTGACTAAAACTGACTTGTTGACTGTTATAGTAGTTTATCAGTCCATATTTTATGTTGTAATCAAAGTGTTGTCATTAGTGGTGCAGGTACTCTTTGAATTTCTTCCCTTCGGGCTTTCCAAAATTGTTCCAGTCAGTCAGAGTCACCTGGCTGTGTTTACATGGAATTGAAGAGTTGCCCCACGGAGTGTGGGAGGTGAAAATTTAACCTTTTTGAAGGCACAAAACACAAAGGCTCTTTCCTGCTCCAAGTTTACCTTCATTTTCCTCCTTTACTACTGGTTGCAGTGAGACAGTTTCCCTGCAGAGCCTACTAAATGCAAGTCTTTTTTGCCAAATGCTGTGGTTGGTGCGGGTAATTCTGTTCAAAATGCTGTGTTCAACTGCTTTTTCTTTCCTTATCTTATTAACTTTATTTTGTGACAAAATGGCATTGAAAAGGAATGTTGAGGGTGTGTGAAAACCATCTGGCTGAGTTTGTCTTTGGAGAACCCTTAAAGGCGATAGAATTATAAATTAGAATTTTGTCACAGGAAGAGGAAAAGTGGACAGCTAAGGGGGCTGTGGTGAACAACCCTCAGCTACTGGGCAATTTTATTCTCATCATAATCAGCCTTTCTCGCCTCATACTGGAATACACAGGTCATGAACAAGAGCTCTCACATACATGTACAATGTACTTCTATTCTGGACTATAGTCTCTACCTCTGTCCAGCTGCATCCCATATCTTTTATTTTTGTCGGAAATTTAATCCCTCTTTCAAGTACTTTCAGGCCTTCCTTTCTTTCTCTTTCCTTTGTAGATTCCATCAAAAGTCTTGATGGGTAATGTTTGCTTTTAGTTTTCTCAAGGCATGTCCAATCCACATCCATGTTCTTTTTCTGATTTCTGTGTCTATTTTCTGGTGATTTGTTTGCTCCCATAGTTCATTTCTTATGGTGTTTTATTAGGTTACACTGGGTTTCATCAAAGATAGTACAAGACAAGATGGGCCACTCAGCCTAAAAAGTGTCCGCAGGAAGTATGCTCTTTGCTTCAGATGGCGCTGCAGTCTGTTTTGAAGCTCTCTTTCGTTTTTCCAGAAGAAGAATAGGAATAGCACCTCCTTGCGTGCGCAGATCGACTGCTGTTCATCAGCAGTTCGGGTACGTTCAGTGCGGAGTTTTAGGGGTTTTTTTATTTTAATGTCCTCTCGCCCTTCATTCTAAAGTCAAATTAAACGAAGAAAACCATCTCCTTTTCCTCCGGAAGAGGTTTTTTGTCAGCGTAACCATTTTTTAAAAAGCGTTCTTCCGAAATTTATCCCAAAACTTGCTAGTTTCACTTTGATTTTTAAAAACTCAAGTAGGGTAACTCTGTTCGCAAAGAGTGCGCTTTTGTGAAGAGGGCGCCACCAAATTTTGAGGACACTTTTTTAATTGGCTCAAAGAGAGAAGTGGCCCATCTTGTCTTGTACTATCTTTGGTTTCATTCAGAACAGGTTTTTAAAAAATGCACTGGAACCTGCTCAAGTCTAACAGCCATCTGTATAACTTACAAGACATTTATCTGTCCAAATGACTACTTCCTATTTCCTCTCTTGTGTAGTTTTTACAATATAATGACACTGTATGACAGTCACCTGTCTAAGGCGGCCACTTTTCTCCCCGACAATGGGTGTCTGTCTTAGACAGTTTTGACGGTACTCTATTGTTAAATAAAGATTTGTGTCAGGACGTATCGTTTTTAGACTCATGTCAAGTTTTAGGCATATTGAGATAGAATTGGTATCACCTCGATGCTTGTTCTTTTTTCACGCTTTTGAGATAATAAAAAATACCTATCTATCTTAGATAGAAGTCAAGATATTTGTGATTGAATGATTTGGGGTTGCTCAATGTCAAAGGTATAATTAATGAGAAAATGGCCACCAAAGTTATATATGACTTTCAAAGCTTGAGTGACCTTGGAAACTGCCAATTTACATTTTTGAGCCTTAGATCAATATTTTCCTGTAAAAAAATCCACTCGGTGATTGGTTTTTAAATCGACAATGAAAAAGGTGCAGAGCCCAAAAAAATAATTCTATAAAAATTCCGGATGGTCTGAAAACTGTTGGTTTCTTCAATTTCCTCATTTTGAAGAGGACCTGATTTCATGGTGATGACACACATTTGCTGACAATAGTACTGTAAATTCAACAAGGCACAGTCGAAATTGTTTGATAAGACCACTACCCGCTGTGGAGGAGAAAAGTGGTTGTCTTAGGCACCTGGATGTCTTGGACAGTGCCTTGGACAATATTATATATATATATGTATACCGAAAAAACCGGCATTTTTCTGGCCGTTGGGCAGTTTTTTCTAATTTCCTTTTTTGCTCAACACCTTTTTCAAAACACATTTCTGTGTGGATTTTACTTTTTTTTTAAACATTGATTAAAGGCACCAAAAAATGTAAATTTTCGGTTTCCAAGGACTCTCAAGCTATAGAATAACCAAACTTCGGCAGCCATTTTCTCATTATTTTGACCTCTGAAACCAGGCAACCCTCCCCTCCTTCAGTCGCAAATATTTCCTCTTCCATTCAAAATAGATGGATTTTTTTCCACCAAAAGCAAGACAAATGAACTCGCTTTAAGATGATACCAATAACCACATATGCCCAAAAATGGACGAGCCCCTGATTCCACCACGTCGTGACACCTATATTGTTGTTATAGCAGGATTGACTGTGTTTGCAATGGTCTGGTGGACATGAATGCCACTGAGATCAGCAATTGGGAGAAAGAAATCTGCCAGCTGGGATCTAGTTTTATCTCTTCTTCCTGTTGGCTGTCACTTTTTTATCATCACTCATCCAGGTAAAAAGCGAGGGTTAAATTATAACTAGTTATCACTCCCAACACTCAAATGTTTCATGTGCGTTACCATATCAAATGATGGAGAGGGGATATGTTAAGAACAGTCAGATAACGCAAAATTTCTCAAAGCCAATTGAAGGATCGCAGGTTCGAAGGCTGTTATCGAAGATTGAATGAGTGTCAGCCGACACAGGTTTGTGTGTGCCAGTGTGTGTGTGTGTGTGTGTGCATGCATGGTGCGTGCATGTGTGTGTGATTAATTGATTGAGAGAGAGAGAGAGAGAGAGAGAGAGAGAGAGAGAGAGAGAGAGAGAGAGTTCATTAACTTTATAAAAGTAAATTACGTAAATAAATATCAATTTGTTATTCAACTTCCAAGACAAACTACCTTTTGTGGTCATACCTTTCAACTTGAGGGCCTTTTGTTTGGTATTATCGGGACTGTATCTAAATGGCAGTTACACGGTAAGATCACGCCAACTCCGGTACACGCATCATGTACTATTCCACTACACGTATACAATTGTCATGGTTCACTGTCCCTGTAGGAGAAAACTGATGGACACAAAGACTCTTTTCAGATAACACCTCCCCCCCCCCAGAAATTCCATAGTTTGATGTTGAGAACATTGCTAGGAAGTCTCAAACACGGCCAGTTTAGTTCACCACCAACCCCGGTGCGTCCAAAGTTTGATCTGAATTTCTCACTCAACTACCGGTACCTGTGTCTGCTCTTTTCTGTGAAAAGAAGAAGCAAAAAATCTCAATAAAGCCAAATTATGTAATAAATAATATTTTAGATGGAACGTTTCTTTTCTGTTCCAGAGTATTGCAGCTTTTTTAATGAGAGAGAGAGAGAGAGAGAGAGAGAGAGAGAGAGAGAGAGAGAGAGAGATAGAGAGAGAGAGAGAGAGAGAGAGGTATGATGGTGACACTAATTGCTTGATCTTCTCTGGGTTACTGTATTTTCCTGTGATACACATACAATTTGCATATTCTCCTATCAACTTCAAATGAAGAAGTGGTAACACTTCTTCACCTCAGTGAATAAAGCACACGAGGTATTCATTCATCATGAAGTAATTCATGCAGTATATTTTTTAAAGTGACAAACACTGGTGTCTGTGATGTAGCGATTAGGCGCTTCACTGTTGTGTGCAAGAAACCCAAGTTCCATTTACACTTAGGCCTATATATGGGGAGAATTTTTATTAATTTAAATCTCAGTCTTTCTGCCAATACAGTGTATGTTGTCCCTCTTAGCCTGGGTTGGCCCTGACAGGCAGGGTCAAAGCCAGCCTTCTCATCATCATCCAGTGCCAGATCTGCGGCAAACATCGGCGATCATGGTTCTCCATTCATTCCTTTGACTCGGATGCTCTTAAAAAAGCTACGTGTCCCTGATCTTTACCCCTAGTTACCCACTTGTTTAGGTTCCCGAAGCATTTTGCCCTGGGCCTACCCCAGCCTCGTTTGCCTTCAATTTGGCCAGTGAGAGCTAGATGTTCAGGACCTTTATAAACGTCTATTCATGTGTCCCAAGAACTACATTTGTCGTTTCCTGATAGTTTTTAACAGTGAGCGTCCCACGTGGGCTTCATCAAGCACTACCTCATTTGATGTCTTTCCCTTCCACAATATTCTCAGCAGTCTCCTAAGGTACCACATTTCTGTTACTTCTATTTTATTTTCCCTGTCTTTAGTGATTGTTCAGCATTCACAGCCATGTAGCCAGCCTTCTATATGATTGAGTTCCTTATTGATGGACTTGTGACCCATGTCAAAAATATAATATGTGTCACGGCATGGTGGAATCAGGCGCTCGTTAATTTTTGGGCATATGGGGTTATTGGTATCATCTTAGAGCCTGTTCATTAAGGCCTACCTTCCTTTTGGTAAAAAAATATCCATCTTTGATGAATAGAAGTCGAAATATTTGCGATTGAATAAGGTCAGGTTTGTCTGGTTTCAGAGTTAAAATTAGCGAGAAAATGGCTGCCAAAATTTGGTAACTTCCATAGCGTGAGAGTCCTTGAAGACTGAAAATGTACTGTTTTTGTGCCTTTACTGTTTACTCAATGTTTTTCCGGTAAAAATCCACACGAAAATGTGTTTTGAAATGGACATAAAAGGTGTTGAGCCAAAAACTGATTTCACCACGATGCCTCACCTAACATTTCCTGGACACACGTCATAGGAGGTGTTTTGTGGTGGTAGGGAGAAGAATCTCAGTGTACGTCCTTACATTTTGGCTGAGAAGTACACTGTCCTCCATCTTGTGAGAGGGTTCTTGCAAATGTATTTAACAAGTTACATCCCTTTGACGTTAACTTTTACCTGAGTGTGTTATATCTGATTGGAATGAATGAAAATGAGACTAATATAATTCGTTGTAAAGCGCATAGAGCATGTTGTAGAGGGCATATATACGTGCTGTAAATGCATTAATTATTATCATAAATTCTCCTCCTCCTCCTCCTCCTCCTCCTCCTTCTTCTTCTTCTTCTTCTTCTTCTTCTTCTTCTTCTTCTTCTTCTTCTTCT
>NW_004797423.1:631288-654781 GCF_000002075.1 Aplysia californica
TATATATATATTATGTGTGTGTGTATATATGTGTATTTGCGTCTGTATGTGTGAGTGTGTTGGCGTATGTATGAGCGTGTGTGGGGAGGGGGGGTGTAACTGTAGTAAACATAATTATTTCAGATAAGATTTTAAAGAAGTATTGTGTAGATTATGTACATTTGTTGTCTGTTCCTCACCTCCTGAGTGCTTTTTCCGACCCGCTACCTCTCCTTGATCCATCATGTTGGATGTTTTACTAATGTAAACCAGTGGTTGTCAACCTTTTTAAAACCAGCACCCACTTTTGCCTGCAACCTTTAAGTTTTAGAGGCTAGAATTTTCTTATCGCCTAGCTGAATTACATGTTTTTTTCCAAGAAGGGCATTAAATAATACGTGCCACTACCCAGGCGATCCCCGCCGCCTACCAGAATTAATGGACAATTCGCCCAGGTTGGCAAACGCTGTTGTAAAGTCAGACCAAGACCTCTCTCAAAGTAAAGGACTCACAGACAGTTGATAATGTTGTTAATAAGTTGATAACGTAGCCAATTAGCTGGATGCTAGTAAAAGCAGAAAGCCGTGTTGACTGCTGAGTTTAAGACTCTACCACGCCATACGCTGTTTTGAAAAGTCACGAATGACGGAGCCGCACACTGGGCAGAAGATGTATTATACCGTTAAACATGACTCGTCAATCATACTTCTATGCTTCTCTTCAGACTTGAGTCTGTCTCCAAGAAGTACATGATGTAAATGTGCATTGAGGTACCTGTACATTTTAGTTGTTTCTGTTTTGTTTTGTTTTGTTTTGTTTGAAATTGTCATTTTGTAATGTCTTCACTTATGTCGGTGCATAAGTGGTGACTGTGTCTGCTCGGACATTGGAAGACTTGTCACATGTGAGCAAGACTTGAACTTGAAGGTTTTTTCCAACATTGTGGAAAAACAAAACCCAACTCAAGGGCCTCGGCTATTTTTTTCACATTGATCTTTTTGTAAAGCTAGAGAGTTTTTTTTGGTTGTTATTTTTAAAAAATATTATACGGGCACTACGGGTACCTCAAGAAGATTGATGAGAAATCCAAACCTGGAAATTCTGCTTTGGATTTAATTTGTTTTTTTAATCACGATTGTTGTTCATTATCTTGTTGTTTTTAAAGTCTTTCTTTGCAAATACGATGTACTCAGAATGAAAAAAAAAAGAACACCATATAGCTGTCCTACTGTTTACTGCGAGTGTGAGGGTCGAGTGTTGGAGAAACGTTTGTTTAACTTGTCATAACTCCTTGGCTGGGCAAGTGTAAAACTGGCATCTAAGGTATACAGTATACAGGGATACCAAATCTCTGGTTTTTCCGGGGTTTTTTTTCATCCGTTGCAATAAAAAAAGGCCCCATACACTTGCAAGGGAAAGGGGATTTGGCATCCCTGGGTATAGCAGTTAGGTGCTATACCGTACATGCATAAGACCAGAGTTTGATTCCCATGTCGGTAGAATTTTTATCGAGCATCTCGGTCTTTCTGCTGTGAGGTTGTCGTCAAATGATACTGAGAGAGGAATATGTTTGTCCTTTATTGAAAAGAAGAATGTTTATCTTTGATTGACAAGAATAAAGATTCACAGGTACGAGGCTGTCTATAGATATTGTTTTTGAGAGGATATTTTGTAAAAGCAGTTTAGCTGTTCAGTGGTTATTTGTTTCTTTTGATTTAAATTATCACTAATAGCAGTACTAGATCCTACTCCAGCCATGTTGATAGAAATTCAGTATATCATATCCCACCAAAAAACAACCCCCCCAACCCCCCCCCCCAAAAAACAACAACAACCCCAGTATTCATCTGGGGTCGTACTGGTTTGTACTCAGTAAAAAAAATTGTCTCATAGAAACAGTTGCCATAAGACTAAATCTGCAAAATGGGACAAGTGCTCTCCTTTTCAGTGGAGATTAAACCCAGGAAAGGCATTCATAATGTTTGCAATATAATATGTATAAACTTTTTTCACATCTTTGCCTCACACACTTTGTCAGAGGTCTCTTTTTGAAATCTCAACAAAGGAAAAACTGCAAAGGTTCTTGTCTCCTTGTGTACTTTCCCCCCTATTGGCTGCTGAGTCTAGGACTTCGTCATCGTCATACGTCACATTTCAACATGGCTTATGGCCATAGAGTTACCCCCTTTTAAACGTGCGTATAGTGTACATCTATGCTTATGGCAGAGTCTTACACTAAGTCTAAGCAGTCAACATGCGGATCTGTGTCCGGCTTGGGCTGTTCATCTAGTGGAGATCATCTATGTGTTTGTTACGAGCATGAAGGCGTGCAGAGGCGCCGCAGAGGCAGTAGTAGGGGGCTCTCTTGGTCAAGAAGTTAAGGTGTTGGCCTCTCATCTCATTCAAAGGTCTAGGTTTCGAATCCGGGTAGCGACCGAAAGATGTTCTTCTCTAAAATTATTTCCTTTCACCTCCTTTCCTGCTCTCTGGCAATGTTCTGTCGTCTGCTTTCGTCTCCTCTTTCTGTCCCCACCCCCTCACCTCCTTTGCCCCCCCTCTGGGCTCCTGACTCTTTTTGCAGCCTTTCTACAGCTACTCCTTGGCTCCTTCTTACTGCTGTCTTTCTGCCACACCCCTGATCTTCTGGTTGGAAAAATATACACCTAGCCTTCTCGGACACGGATGAAAAATCTCGGAGGGCCTGTGTGCAAGTTGCGCACGTTAAAGATCCATTGGTTGTCTAAAATCGATAAGATCATTATGGCTTCGGTCGCCACCCGGGCAAAATTCAAAATTTCCTACCAACTGAAAATATTAGGTGTGTCCCGCGCGCTCATATGACCGTATGCAGTTGCGAGCGCCGTAAAACACTTACCCAACCCCCCCCCCCCCCCACAAAACAAAAACAAAAAACAAACAAAACCAACAACAAAAAACAAAGAACAAAAAAAACCCAGAGGTAGTAGTAGAAGCAGTAATGATCTCCCTTGCAGACATTTTGCTGTGTATGCACATTGTGTACTTGATTTTGACTGTCGAGTTGCGTTCAATATTCCCAAGGTTTGTGTCTCTCCGTGCGAAGTCCTTTGGGGTTCCTTTCTGTTCTTAATTAATATTATCGTTCATTGCACTGTCGATTAATGAACTGACCCTGGACAAGTGATATTTTGCAGCTTTGCTCTGGTCTCCAGATTGCTTTGAGAATCATGATGCATTAAAATGTACCTTCAACATGATCTCTGTTCCGTTTTTGTGTGTTCTTGTAGTATCTGTCCCCGTGGTTTTATGCACCCCGCATAATTTAGCAAAATTTGATCATTTTTTTGCATAATTTCTGATTATTTTCCTTTATCATTCTTTGTTAAAATTAACAGAATCGCATAATTTCACATTTTTGGATTCAGTTTGCATAATTTCAGAATTGTTCTAGCATAAAACGACGGGGACAGTAGTATTGGTGTTGTGTCGTAATCTCAGCCAATGAGTGGTTGGCGGGTGATCTGGTATGGTTTGCTTCTTCTTTTTTGTCAAACATGCCACCCTTATCTCTCCTCCTTTTTTTGTTTGTGAATTTCTTATAACACCTCTATTCTTTGGCACGTATGTGACCTGATTGTGTGGTAAATGCCATAAAACGCTTACCACACTAAAAATGTATGTCAAATTCAAATGACCATCTAAAGGTTGACAGTTGACAGTGTTCTTCAAACATGAGAGATTGGTAGTGAGTGGTTGGAGCGTCCTACTTCTTTACTCTCCCTCGGTTGTTTCAAGGTATCTAAGGTGTAGTGCGCCCCCCCCCCCCCCAAGGGCAGTGCTACTGACTGAAGTGTCTTTAGGCCATTCCCAAAAGGGGGATATTAACATGTTCTTATGCACAGTAGAATTGTAAATACGGTGATTTATCAGTGTCATGCTCATACTGTGCTGGAACAACATAGGGTGAACTGCTGCTTTTTCTTTACTCATCCTATTTATCGTCATTTGTCACTGTCTTGTGAACTGCTATTTCCGGGGTGCATTGACATTCGAAGCAGACTTTGTGTTGTTGAGGCTACAGAGCTCTAGCCTTAGGAAGTCTCAGAGGAATATGGTGTAACAGGACAATTGCTGGAGAACACCATGGCACTTTATAAAAACAGCCTGTGTGCCTTAAGATCAACAGGACTATCGGACTGGTTCCCCTTCAGGGGTTGTACTCTCTCCGCTTCTCTTCATCCCTTACATGGGTAAGATCACGAAAGCAGCAAATGAAAACATCGCTGAACTGAACGAGCTTCTATTTGCTGATGACCAGAGTATGTTAAATTTAAAAAGTACAGATGAAGAGGAATTATAAAAACCCATTGCAGAATTAAATGAGGAATGTAAACACCTGAACATGAAAATCTCCTTCTAAAAGACATGAAGGTCAGCAGAAACCCACTGAAACTCAACATCCTTATTGACGGAACACAGCTCCAACAAGTAGAGGAATTTATATATTTGGGAAGCATCTTCACAAAAGATGCGCGTATGGACAAAGAAATAGAAACTAGAACTATGAAGGCAAATTCAGTGACCAACCAGCTAGCACCCCTGCTCAGTTACAAGAACATAACAACCGAAGTGAAATCCCAGATTATCAATACCAGTGCCAAACATGGTCTCCAAACAAGGCACAAGAAAGAAAATCAATGCACGCGGAATGAGGTATCTCCGCAAAATCATCAACGTCACCAGAAGAGACCACATAAGAAATGAAACCATAGCTACGTCTACAAAATGGAATACCACCAGTAATAAAATTCATAGAGCTTCAAAGAATCAAATGGTTTGGACTTCTGACCAGGATGCCCCAGAAACAACCAGCGGCTAGAGCTTACAACACCGGAGAATCTGGCTTCAAATCAAGAGAAAGACCAAGAAAGACCTGACTGAATGCGGTTAAAAAAGTCCTGGAACAACAAAACATATTATCTATCAAAGACGCTACACACCTAGCACAGGACCGAAACCTGGCTAGAGAGCGGAGCAGAGTAAGCCTGATTCCCTGTTTGGACTTCTCTGTTAACATCCACCCCTTGGCGCTCATATGACCTTACGCAGTTGCGAGCGCCGTAAAACCTTACTAAAACAAGATGTGGTGTGTGGTGCAGTGGTAAGGTGCTTTGATATTGCACACAGGAGACCCATTATATATATATATATATATATATATATATTGAATTCCCAAGTGGGGAGAGTATTTATCGAGTATCTCAGTCTTTTTGCGGGGGTGTTATATCCCTCTCAGACCAGGTTTGCCATGACACTGACAGTAGGGTCAAAGTTAGCCTTGTAAATGACTAAAATTGTGTTGATGGAAGTGTAAAAACACCTACAAAAAATTTCCGCTGTTTCTGTCTGTTGGTCTTACATTTTTGTAACACTTATAATAGTTATTGTGGTGTCGACGTGCTTTTCTTTACTCAAACAAACAAACAAACAAACAAACAAAAACACACGAGATTTTGGCACCTCTAGTAAGGTTTGCTCCCAGAAGAAAAGTGAGTGTTGTACATGTATCATACTGCCTCACTGAAAACTATAGAGATGTGATGGTAGAAATCAACGGCATGCACAAAGATGTGGGTGTTTGAAGGGTGCCACTGGTGGGGTCCTACTTTTTTACTTTCTTTCTTTTGTTTCTGTCTGTCCGTCTTGCTTTTCAAGCACCAACCATCCGTTTCTGTGTCAATGAATGCGTTTCTCTTTTCTCAACAACCAAAGACTCGAGCATAGTTGTAAGCCTCATACTTACTCCTCTACAGGTATCCGTTGTGGTGCAATGATTAGGTACTTCACTGCTGCATGCAAAAGACCCAGGTTCCATTCCCTTGAGGTGGATGGTCGGAGGGTGCTCTGGTGTGGTTTGCTCCTTCTTTCCTATCAAACATCTATCGTCCTTATCTCTCCTCCTCCTTTTTTGTGTTTGTTACTCTCTTGTAACACCTCTGATTTTCGGCACTCATATGACCATATTGTGTTGCAAGTGCCGTGAAACTCTTACTAAAACAACAAGAATGTCCTTTGAGAGGAGACATTTTATCGGGAGTCTTGGTCTAACTGCAAGAATGTTGCAGGGTTGAAAACCGCCTTCTAAATAACCTAAACTGTGCCAATAAGGGAGTAAAAACACTTACATTACATTCTAATTCCTCTGCTCTTGTCTAAAGTAAACAAAGACACTGTTGGCACCCACAATCCACTACTTTCAAAGAGGAGTGGCCTTCCTCAGCAACACTATTGTCTTCTTTCAACTTTCGTGTATTACTTGAGCTTTTCTGGTTCAACGACAAAATTGTTTGATGTACGTTGTAATATTACATGCACGTTGAACGTTAGGCATTCCTGTACATGTCGCTGCATGTTAAATGTTATTTTGTGGAAAGGTGTTTTTGAGTTTGCTAGCCAGTGGACACATATACACACACACGCACATGCAAACATTTACACATCAAAACACTGTCTCTGTCATACACACACATATACTCACACACACACGCACACACACACACACACACACACACACACACACACACACACACACACACACACACACACACACACATCATAATATGCATGCACACACACATGCTCACTCACGCATAAACACACTGTCTCTTTCAAATGCCAAATACACACACACACATACACACACACATACACACACACACACACTCACACATAAACACACACACAAACACACACACAGACACAAATACAAACACACACACACACACACACACACACACACATATATACACACATCATATGCATAAATGTGTTTGTATTCACACACACATAAACACACTGTCTCTATCGTAAGCCACAAAAACACGGACACATACACACATATACATATCATATGCCCTCATGTGTTTGTATCCACACACGCATAAACACAATATCTCTGTCTCTCTCATACACATACCCATACACTTACACACACACACACACACACACACACACACACACACACACACACACACACACACACACACACACACACACACACACAGCATAAAAAAATTCATGCATGTGTTGCTATGCACACATATACGAATGCGCAAACCCATAAACAAACTCTCCATCATACATTCCACACGCAACAAAAGTTTTTAAAAAAAATGAGACAACTGTATTACATGGAATTTATTGGGAAAAAAAGCTGAAAAAAAGGTGAATTAATTGAAAAATAAACTACTCTAAGCACTGCAAGGCTCCAGGGGAACACAAAGTATAATATTATAATTAGAAAAGTACAAAAAGTCGTAGATGAATGGATTTGTCAGCAACCCGCAGACTGGAAAACAAGCCACAACAAACAAAGTTTGAAACTTGTGCTTTCTAATTTTTTCTAACCTTTCGAAGTACTTTTGAAATACAGAACAGATCACCAGGGTATAAAAACAACAATACATCCTTGCATCAAATAAAAAAATGTTTTTGTACAGTGTAACACAGATTAGACACGAAACTTTGGTAAAAAAAACAACACCAAAAACCCCCCATCAGAAGCATTCTGCAGTCAAAGCCAAAGGTTGCACAAATTGGGACAACATCAGTGTTTTCCACAGTGAAACAATTCCTAAAGGCAAAATATTGCCAGAGGCAGAACTGGAAATATGTAATGTTAAACAACTTTGCAGTTTTATTCCCAAAAAAAATCCAACTCATTAGAACACAGTAAGATTTTCATGTGACATTGTAACAATCTAGTAGTAGATCTAGTAGACTTTTTGTCCTGAGCAATTCATTTTATGGCAGTGACACCATTTTATAAGAAGAATCTTTAGTAAATGTCAAACATCTAGTACAGTCCTTATCTCTCCTCCTTTCCTTTGCATGTTACTCTCTAGTAACACCTCTAATCTTCGGCACTTATACGACGTATTTGAGCTGCAAGTGCCGTAAAACTCTTCCGAAAATTAAAAACTTACATGTATTCTCATGTGTTCATCAACACACTACCCATTAAAAAATTCTATGATACCTACGGCCCAGTAAAACAACAATTGTTACTTTGTGTTCATGTGATGAGTGTTATAATAGATTCTAAAAGAGACAAAAAGTATACATGTACATTTGTACAATTAGTCTATTTTTCACTGGCAATGTTCTTCCACAGTCCATCAGAGTAATATGAGAATTACATTTTTTCTTTTGATTCTAGTCCCTGTCCATAGGATCCTGTCGCAGGTTGTTTCTTTGCCCATAAGTGAACTCACGGGCCTCTACTTTCTGTCTACAGGGGTTCTTCTTTTCTTTTCCTCTGTGGTCTCGGTCCGTTAATCTCCCTTCTTCCCTACACTCAATGACTTTAATTGAGTCGATGTGTTTCTTTTGACTCAATGGATGGCTCCAGATCACCTACTAAGAGACAAAAATTAATACCAGATGGAAATGGCATTGACGTTTCACCAGTGTTGCTAGACCTAGGGTCAAAGAATTGGAAGAGTAGGCTAATGATAAAGTTCTTAGAGAGGCCCCCAGCATCAACCTGACAATGACTTCCTGAAGGTGGTGAGATTCAGAGCCAAAATTCACACTCGGTATACAACAACAAAACATGCTGCACAAATAATTAGCTGTTCACCCTTCTCCCTCCCCTCTCCCCCCCCCCATCACATACACACGCACTCAGACACACCCACACACAAACACACACCTTTTATTCAAAGTTACAACACCAAGTTTTTAATCCCTATAATCTCTGTCAAGTGAGTACCTCTGACTCTGAGAACAAAAACTTGTGAGGGAACACACCTATGTGCGTCATGTTGGGGGAGGCGCGCAGGTGCATTATTTTATGGGAACATTAGTGTGTCCTAGCATAAAATCCAGCTTACAGTATGCATACAAAGTATTTTTTCACGAAAAAGGACAGAAAGGAAGATTTAATCTAAGTTGGACAGCTAACTGACTAATCAAAATAAACGGACATCTAAACTTAATCACGGCTAGTACAGAGAAATGCCATTACAGAATGTTTTCTTTTATACAAGTACATGTAGATGCATATGAATTTTTACAGAATCAAACTACACTAACCTATAATACATGTAGCTTATATGTTCTTTGAAAGAACTGATACTAATTGCTAATTAAATTATTCTCATACCTCAGACTCTACATTACATATCAGTCCATTGTAACAACTTATATTTGCCATCTAACCAGTTTTTTCGAGTTCTTTACCTTTATTCTTAAAAATCAAGATCAGGCAGAAAAATTGCATAATAATACAAATATCTGAAATAACCCCACAGCTTATAGATCAGGATACAGCGTGCACAGATAACATGAACACAGGAAAACTCGAAATCACAGATCGCTTGTACAATCTGTCATTCCCCACTGACATCTGTTTAAATTTTCACTTTATCGGTGAACCTGAATTATGGAGGTGTTGAACACGTTGAACACATTAGTCAATCCCTGACATGTTTGAGTTATCTGTGCCTTACTGTTCTTCTGAAAGTCCTGCAGTAAATATATACCTAAATAAGACTCACTGAAAAATTAGTAACGCGACGTCTCAATGTTATATGTGAAGGAAAGAGCATAAAGCCAGGAAAAGTGTTACTGTTCAAACAATCATCACTATGGAATTATAATAATTGATTATTTACACTTCTTATGGAGATAAAATTAATACTTTATAAGACTAAAAAATTCACTATAATTACTTTAATAAAAGGATTTGCAAACTGACACAATTTCTACACTCTACACTAAAAACTTCATTTACTGATATGCATCAAAGAGTATATTTTCAATTTTTAACATCTGTGAAGTGATGATAATTCAAATGCTTCAAACAGCAGCAGTACCATCTAAACTGGGAACGATGCATAACATTTCTAACACACAAAATATGCATAAGTATCAGTTCAGAATCCCATAACAACAAGAATGAGATGACTATAAAACTACAGTCAAATCCACAAACCTTAAACATTCAAGTGAAATGTACCAACAATTGAGAAAAACAATGATGAGTTGTTGATATATGTGCTCGTGAGTAAACCATGAATCATCACACATCTGTCTCACAGCTATTACACACATTAAACAATATTGAAAGTATTGCGTGTAATACAAAGTATAAATGGAATCAAGAACCTTACATTTACCTTCATGACAATGCGTCCCGTGACCAATATGAGGAATCAAGAACCTTACATTTACCTTCATGACAATGCGTCACGTGACCAATATGAGCAATAAAAACATAAATGAAAAAAGAAAACTTTGATCACATTACATTCCATCCATATTTGTGAGGCATTGTGGTGAAATCAGATGCTTGTCAAAATAATGATATCTAAGAATTTCTGGCCGTAAAGCTACTTTTTCTCAAAATTTCTTTTTTTTAGATCAACACCTTTTATGTCCATTTAAAAACACGTTTCCAAATGGGTTTTACTGGAAAACGTTAATCAGGGGCACAAAACGTAAATGTGCAGTTTTCAAAGACACTCAAGCTTTGGAAGCCACCAAACTTTGGCGTCTATTTTCTCACTCACTTTACCTCTTAAACAAATGTCCCCACCTGCATTAATTGCAAATGTGATGACTTCTATTCAAGAGAGAAGAGTAATTTTTAAAAAAATTGAAAGCAAGAGAAATGAATATGCCTTAAGATGATACCAATAACTCCATATGCCCTAAAATTGACGAGCGCCTGATTCCACTGCATTGCGGCACATACAGCACAGGGGTGAAGTGCAAATATGCAACATCACACCGTAGTCACTTCCACATTTATGTGCATCAGGATTAGACTTTTTAGAAAGTTATCAAAGCTTTTCCTTTCAATCTCTGTGTTGGAGCTCCTGAGAAAAGGGGCCATCTGTCAATATGGTCAGTTCAAGCTGGAAGTCAAAATGGCCAAAAGCATCAAAACCCTATCAAAATGTTTTCCACTTTAAAAAAAAATCAAGTCCAACCATTTATGTTTCATATTTGAAAAAGAATTCATTACGTTTTGTATGTGTATTTAATCATTTGGCTTATATTCAGCGCATACAATCTGATAAGGACAAAAATATAGCAGGAAAGTTATCAAGCTGAGGCTCCGGTTCTTTTGAACCCGTCACAACTCTATATTTATTTAAATTCTTTACAACAAATTTGTAAAAACAATTTCCCGCATTATCTACCCTATCCTACACCTCAAAACAGACAACACATGAAAGCACTCATCTGCACAGAACCCATATATCTGCAATATATTGGGTTGTCTTTAATAATTCTTACATTATCGATCCAGAAATAATAATTCTTACAAAATTTATATTTTTAGAGCTACTCAGGACATTAAAATTTTCAAGTGTTAAACTAAGTATAAGTTGTTCGGCATTGAATTTTATTCCATAAAGATGCTCTTGTCTCAAGAGTTCCAACATAGTAGATGTTTTCTTGGGGTCACACAAACAAATAAACACACACACACATGTACACACACACACATGCACACACATACACCCTCACACACATACACACACACTCTCTCTCTCTCTCTCTCTCTCACACACACACACACACACACACACATATCTACAAATACAGATATACACACATTCTTGGAAGATAACACCTTATTCAAATTACTTAGCAAAACTCAGAGAATCACAGTAATTTTCCAGAAACTTTCACACAACACACTTCAAGAACAGTCTGCAAAAAGGACACAAATTTCTCAGACGTGATTGGAGAATTTGAGCTATTACTAAGTGTAAAACAACAAAAATAAAACAAAAATAAATCACAATGAAATAAAACCAGGAACTATACATCAAAACCAAAAAAAAGCCTTTAAACAACTGAAAACAAAACATTAAAAAACATGATCGTGATCAAGATACAAATACATGTAGATCTATTAAAAATGTAGCCCTTCAGAAAATGCTAAATTAAAAGAGCAAAAAATCCAGAGGTATTTATAAAATTATTTGGGCTCTTATCTTTGAAAAAAGTGAGCATTGTATTGTATTGTATTGTAAGTATCAGAAACTATAACAAAGATAATTTCAGAGTTCAAGTACATTGAAATACCATCAGCAGCCCCTAACTTATGACACTTGAGAAATATCTGAGGAGAAGCCATCAGTGGGAGTGGGAGCCCCATGATTCCTTTGTCATGGTAATATAAAAGATATAATCTAGTTGAATCAAGTTAGAGTCCATCAAACAATATTATGTATGGCGCCTTAGCTCAAAGAGAAAACGATATTAAATGATGTAGTCTACATTAGATGTAAAATAACTGCTTGTCTTTCTCCACTCAAGAGATGGAATTCAGAAAGTTTTGACAGGCCACAGAAAATGAACATTTGGTATTCTTCTACTTTCCCTCCCGTCTCACACTTAGCTACCAGTTGTCCCTTTTCTACAATACATTGATGCGCTGAACATGAATATCAACTTCATTTCCATTGCAAATGAATACTTTTTGGAATATTCAATGGTTTTTAATCGAGCTATATCACACTAAGCCAAATTGCGGAGTAATTTGCGCGTTTTGGGCCAACCAGGGGGTTTCAGGGGGGGGCCTGTCCCTCTGAAGTTAAAAAAAAAATATGGGTGTTAAAGGGGGGCATGCCCCTCTGTTTTAACACATAATTCGATAGTTTGTAGTTAAGTTTGAAATTTTTTTGAAAATAATTGATTTGCGACAGTTTTAGTGGCTTTATGTGTGATCTGCAGCAAACAATAGTCTTCAGTTTGACCCCCAAAGCAGTGCATCTGAGTGCGGGAGTGAAAGTAAAATTTACAGAACATTTTTAAAAATGTGGGATTTGGTTTGACTATTGACAAAATCCAGGTACGAGACTTGACTTCACTCCAGAAGCCGTCACTAGGATGAGTCATGGCATGGAAAAAGAGAAATAGTCTTACACACCTCCACAAAACAATGACATCACGATAGAATCAACAAGAAAAATGCAAGTCCACATTCTGAGCAATAATTTTTGTTTCTTGTGGTATCTTGAGATACAGAATCCTTTTTGGCTTTGAAACGTGACTTGAACTGTTGGACAAATAAAAGCATAGAAGAGATTCTTAGAGTATTTACTTGCATACTTACTCTCTCCCTATACCGTCTGGCACATAAGGCAGAGAGCTGTCGACACCACGCTTGTCTGTCCCTGGCCACTTTCTCTAATCCTGACATATCTAGGCCCTAGGTGATTGTCTCATCCTAAAGTGTTTTTCAGTTGGTCTACCTCCTCTTCTTTCTCCAGTTGGTCTCCAGTACCATATCTGATCTGGCATTCTCAAAACATGTCTTAAGCATCTCCAATGTCCTTTTTATGGCTGCGTAGATATTCTTTTCAGAACACAAAGAAAGCATTAAGTTTGAGCTCCAGCAATCCTCAGGGAAGCTGGTTGGATGAGAAGAAGGACACGGTACTGTAAGCTTCTCACTATTGCACTTGACACTAATAAAAACAAAATAACAGTTCATCTGTCAAAGTGTGGTGATAATCAAAACATCTGCCAAACATACTCTTTTAATAAAAACAAACCACAGATAAACCCACCAAGCTTACACCTGTACCAAGTTTTCCATAACACATAATTAATATATTTTTTTGTTCCCTCCATAATGAGAAGCCCACTGGCAGAATAACAGTGTTTGGAAAATGTAAGACCCGCAGACAGACAGAAGTAAAGAAAGAAAAAAGAAAAACCTACCAGCGGTGCCCTCCAACACTCAAATCATAATACCAAACAAAAAAAATCAAAAGAAAAAGGTATAGATGTCATTAATAGCAAACAGTTTGAGATTTGCTCTTGATACAAAACAAGAAGCTGTATAGAATATCAATTCACTTTGCGGCAGTCCTTGTAAATTTGAGATTCATATCTTGTAGAGAATATAATCAAAGCAGCTAGTAATCACTTCAACTATGAGTATTTATGCACAAAGACATGTTTGATGTAAAGATTAAAAGACAGAAAGGGAAGAATAAAGTTTCACTCATTCTTAAAGCGTCCTTTTATATAATATGTAAAGGTAAAAACAAGCGTGAACAAAGGTTAGTATAGAATCTTACTAGAACAAAAGAATACAGAGGCTATCTGTACTGATCATTGCTTTAAACATCACTGTATAATACTTTATATTTCAGATTTTACAACAAATTCCTACGTGAGGCAGTGTGAGGTGATCAGGGGCTTGTTAAAACTGAAATCAAAGAAACTGATATTTGGCTCTGCACTGGAATTTTTTTTTCAAATGTTCCCTTTTTGGCTCTAAACGTTTTATGTCCTTTCAAAAACGCATTTCTGTGTGGATTTTGCCAAAAAACGTTCATTAAAGACATGAAAAATATAAGTTTCCAGTTTCCAAGGACACTCAAGCTTTGGAAGCCACCAAACGTTGGGCGTCATTTTCTCACTAATTTTACTTCTCATACCAGGTGACCCCCACCTTCTTAATTGGAACTATTTCGGCTTCTAGTCAAGATAAATGGGTACTTTTTTTTCCAAATGCAAGACAAATGAACAAGCTTTAAGATCATATTAATAACTCTATATGCCCAAAAATTGACGAGCACCTGATTCCATAGGGTCGTGACACATAGGCTACATATAGACAAACACACAAATGTGTTGGGCCAAAAACACTCACAAACACACATGACGTGTTTCCATGTTCTCTATCTGAAGTCATTTTTTTCATCATGGCAATGTTCAAGAAGTTCAGCTGTTAAAGACAACCCATATTATCCCTCGACAAAATACTGCCATCTTGAACAATTTCATCTTGAACAACTTTGCTTGTACTTAATAGTAATAGGAAATCAGGATGTTGGTGCCACTTGGAAATTTTGCTCCAAAAGTTGAAAGATAGTTTTTCCAGGCAAACTTGAAAGAAATAAGTTTGAGCTCATTCATGGCGGATTTCCAGACTCTCAGACACTCAGTTTGGTTCAGTCCCATCTTAAAAGAAGGTGAAATGTAAGTGTCACCACTATATAATAACCAAATCTTTAAAAAAGTAAGTTTCTTTTAAAGTAAGTGATTTTATGTCCTAATTGACACAATTTGATCAATTAGGAGGCAGGCTTCGTACCTGACTGTACTAGCCTGTCATGGCCAACCTGGGCTCAGAGGGATGCAACATTCTAGCAGAAAGAAAGAGATGCTCGATAAAAATTCTCCTCACACTGGAACCAAACTCAGGTCTTCTGCTTGTGATGGCCAAGCACCTAACACCTACACCACTGGATCGATAACAACAACACCTACACCACAGACACTGTAGCCTAATCATTGCTCAAAGAGTCAATAAATATATAACTGGAATCAAACAGATAGAGAGATAGACAGCATTTGTATAGCGCAAATTCCTGCTCAGCTGCAAGCTCTATGGGCTTTACAAACAGCAAAGAAAGGGGGGTTCTGAGATATCTCCAGACGGTAGACAAGAACAAAAGAACAAGACAAATAGTGAAGAAACAATTAGGGGGAATCAAGTCCACAATCATCTCACTCAAGGCAGGAACAAGTTCACAGATCCACTTCAATGTGATCAGCACTATTCAAAACAACCAACATTATCTGAGATAAAATAAAAAGTTCACTCACATTCAACTTAACATCTTTGGTATCAACCAAAATGTAAAAAAAAATCCCCCAAAACAAACCCACACTGCTAGCTTTAAAGAAAGGGATATTCTGAAGAGCTGACAGTCAACCGGTGAAAGAACAAGAATGAACTCCTGATGTGTAAGCATTTCACATGCTCAAAACTCAAATCACTGACTCTCTACACTTCACATTATCTTAAGAAATGCATTTTTTTGCAAACATCAATGACTACTTATAAAAAAAGTCAACATTGGAAAGTAAGAAAACATACTTAAAGTTTGTTAATCATAATAATTATTGCAAGCCAGACTACGGGAAGATAATTTTACTTTATAACTAAATGTAGAACATAACATCTTTCTCCATTGTCTGAAATGGTGACTTGAGTATGGACAAAAATATCTACCATAACAATAAAATTTACTGATGAACAATACAAATTACCAAAAAAAACACACAGCAACATCATGACGAAACCTGTGAAACAGGGGTACAGTACTCAACAATTGAAAAAGAAACCCAACCGAAGATACGAGTCATTGATCAACGTAACACAAATGAAAAGAAACTGCTCCGCTGAAAGCACAAACAAAAATAAGCATTGGATATTTTTTCTTATTTGAGTATATTATCTTTGTAAAAAAAAAAAATGTTATGCATCGGAAAGTCTCGTTCAAATAAACTTCATATAGTTCAAGTACACTAAAGTATTAGTACCACTTGATTTTTGACACTCTTGAAAAATGTCAGAGAAAAATACACTCCCTTATTCCAATATCATGGTAATTATAAATTTTTTTTAAGGTAATAAAAAAAATTATCAACAATAGAAAAGAAAAACAATTTTCTTCCTCCTAAACAGGAGGATATTGCTTTTGCTTCTTCCAGGGCTTCCAGTAAAAAATGTCCACGACCAACCATAGGTACAATGTCAGATTTTCTCACAGAAAAATATTGTCCTCAGTGTCAAGATGATAAACACAATACCTGCTACAACAGACGACAGTGCCCATTTCTGTCTGGACGTTTTTGAATTTTTGCTATCTACAAGTGTAAAGAATAAAAGGTTGCTCCGGTGCATCTACACTGAACTGAATAAATATTGCTACAAAAACAAAGTACGTGCATCTTTACTTTGTTTCTTTGTCCTTTGCTCACCAGTGTTTGAGAGCTTGGAATTCAATAATACAATGACATCAGACAAAAAAAAAAAACTGTCAAAGAGGCAGGACTTTCAATTTAACATCATCCTTAAGACAAAGAAGCCACGTCTGTCAAGAGCTACGAAAATTTTTCAAAATGACTCAAGGCAAGAATGACCCACAGAAGATTCAAAACAGGGTTACATTTACTTTACTTTACTTTACTTTTCCGATCCAGCGGCCATTTGGGTTCTAGCCCTTCGGTCTGTCGATATGGCAAAGAATAACCAGGGTTACACACAGCCTTCGCAATGACACAAACAAAATCAACCAGCAATGAAATAAATACAGTCAAACCTGCTTCAATGGCCACCTGTATAAGAAAATCACCAGTAGAATGGCCACTTTTCCTTTCCTCCCTTGTGTATCTTTTACATTACAATGACAGCTGTCTTAGACGGCTATTTTTCTCCTCGACTATGGGTGGCCGTCTTCGACAGTTTCAACTGTACAACTATTGCTTCACGTAACCCTTCAAGAGTCTCAGACATCATTCACATGACACTCATCTCATTCTCTGTTGACACGGAACTGGAAGAATCAGAAATTAAAGGCAACACTGTATTTACAACCTTTATCAATCAATCAGTAGCACACCTTTAATAATTATGACGTATGCAATACGAAATTTTCTCATGACATAAATTTATGACATTACAAAAAGTGCTGGACAAAAAAACACCTTAACGCAGAAAGAGTAAAGAAAAAAAACCCTACGCATGCAAAGATCTTTTTAAAAAGTTCAACAATGAACTATATTCAAATGTCCTTATCTAATTAATTTAATTACATTGCAAATTAAACGCATTATCTTCCTGAAAGCCATGAGGAACAAGTTCAATTCATTCCTATCCAAGTTACGTTTTAGTATTTGGTTTTTAATAAGTGCCCTTTTTAACTCTTGGACAGACTTGCAAAAAGTCACTATCTGGCATGAATGTACGTGCTTTAGTGTTATATGTTGCTACCAAAACAACTCAAAATCATTCTGTGAGACAACACAACCATTATCAGGTGCAAGACAAAGATATTAAACAGAAAAGAAATGAAGATATAAAATGTACATCCATTACTGTTTGTATATTTAAAAAAAAAATCAAACAATGATCACAATAGAGCAAGAGATAAAAAAGGTTGAAATTGTGATTTTAAACAAATCAACAAGTCAGTCGAGTGCATGAATGAATAACACAGAAGAAAAAGTATAGCCTATTCAGGAGGGAGCAAAATCAACCAATAGCAGAAGAACGCCCGAAAAATTTCTTTCTAAAAAAAAACGTACATTGCTGAGTAAATTGAGTGAGAAAGTCAAGTAAAAGTAAACATCTTTAATCAAAACTAGAGACAAAATCAGTGGCACAGGATCAAAGAAGAGGGGGTTGTGCGTGCTTCCTAAACCTGTTTTTGGCCTGCAGCACTGCTGAAAAACAAGAGTTGATAGTCAAAGCAACTTGAAAGTATTGAGCACCAATTTAAACGCTTAGCTAATGATTGGTGAGGTACCACTAGGGCCAACCTGGATTACATGAATGACATACATGACTGATGAAATATCTTTTCAAGAAACCAACAGTAATTGTCTTTGAGTGCAAGGCAAAAAGCTTACCCTACATTACAGGCGCTTTTGATGATGATGATGATGTAAAATGCAATGTTTCCTATTTTTTCAGGCAGTGAAGAGCATCTGTTTCCGAAAAAAACATTTTTAAAAAGCAGGTACTTTTACTCCTCTATTGACACAATTTAGATCATTTGGAAGGCAGGCTTTAACCCTACTTGTGAGTGCCAACCTGGGCTGAGAGGCATGCAGCATCCCAGTAAAAAACTGCAGCTGTCTTGACTGTTTCTTTTATCCTCAAATCTCAGATATCATGAGTCATAACTCAGAGCTGACTGGAAATAAGGCAGCACCTTTAAAAAAAAATCATGTAACAAGTTCATAATATCAAAAGTGAAGTTTTTACTGACCCAGCCAGAATAAAAAATTTCATTAATAAATTTGTGAGAAATCAAAATTTCTTTGTCTCATCAGACTTCAAGAACAAATCATATGATCTTTGGAAGAATTCACCTGATAAAAGAATCTGATTCATCTGTACTGTAGTAAAAAGCTACCTCAGAATTACAAAGTTCTATCTGCTCAGTACCTAGTTTTGAGAAACTTGACGTAAAAAATTAGGAGCTTCACAACATGTCAAGCCTTTTCAAATGCAATTTTTAAAAATCTTGATAATGACTTCGGATAATCTTACGATTTTGATAAAGCAGATAGAACATTTGGTTCCCGACTTCATGGATATAGTAACTCAAAACTGTCAAAAATGTCAGATAGAACTTTGTAATTCTGAGGTAGCGAAATGTGTCATGAAGAGATGGAATCAGGTGTTCATAAATTTTGGGGCATATGGAGTTACTGATTTCATCTTAAAGCTTGTTTATTTGTTTTGCTTTTCATGGAAAAAATACTTATTTATCTTTCACACAGGTAGAGATATCTGCAATTGAAGAGGGTTTTGTTGCCTGTGTCAGAGAAAAAATTAGCAAGAAAATGGCTGCCAAATTTTGGTGACTTTCAAATTTGAGAGCCTTGGGACACATTCCTTTTGTGCCTTTGAGCAGCGTTTTTCAGTAAAGTCCACACAGAAATGTGTTTTTGAATGGACATAAAAAAAGTTGAGACAAAAAAATAAAATTTGGTAAATTTGCTCAACGGGCAGAAGAATATTGGTCTCTTCAATTTCATTATTTTGATGAGCGCCTGATTCTACCACAATGCCACAAAAATACATTTTAATATTGAAGCTTAATCTCACCCATTACAGAGCAAACGAGAATAAACCAGGGACTCACTTTAAGAAGTTATGAAGAATAGTAAGGCATGTTATTCCCTATGACCCCTGTGAATAAACCAAAGACCAAAATGTGAGACAAAGAGATAAAAATACTTTCTAAGATACATTTACTTTTACTCTGGCCACAGACGTCACAATCACACTGTCATGTAAAAAGAGTTTAAAGTGTATAAAAGATATAGAGTGATCAGGTAACCCTGTGATCATTATATCTCTACACCAAGGGCAGAAAGTTCAGTAGAATCATGGACATTGATATATATATATATATATATATGCAAACAAATATCTTGACTGTGTAAAAAAATGTCACATTAACGGGATATGTAAGGGTTCAGAAACAACATCGTAACAGCTGACATTAAACTAACATCACGCTCACACATAGTCTTTCATACGTTTGTCATACAACACTTCCGTGAATATCACAAGGCAGAGGTCACATGACCCTGTTCAAAACAAAGTTCACAAACTGTTATCAAATTTAATGTCAGTAAAGGGAAAAGCTCCACACTTATTATATTAGTAGTTCTGCAACTTTAGTGGCGCTGATAATGACAGTGCAGACGGTGGCAGTGGTATGGTGGGACTTTTGTTTTAACTTTATCACCCTCCCCCCTCTCTCTCCCCAAAGCCACTGGCAAATGATTTTAGAATAATTCTTGCCATATTTTTCACTTAGTTTTATTGACATATATCTTCCCTGAGAATCAAATATTCCTTTTTGTCCTTACCAAACTAGGAAAATTATACTATCATTTGTTGTTATATAGTATTATATGTCCTTTCATTGTCTCAGTGAGATTTAGAGAAACATATCCAGTCATCAATAGAAATGACAGTCTAAAGACAAGGTTTTTAATGCACATTCTGCACTTCATTTATCATTTGCACCTACTGTTGTTTATAATCTCAAAGAAGAAACCCTCATTATTTCTCATACCATGTGAACCAACTTCCCAAACAAAACAGAATGGGAGTACCATGAAAAAAATTAATACCTCATGTTAACATCATAATTTGTTTTCGTATGTAAAAGAAAAAGTTCAGATCAGGGTGAGATTCTCGGTCTGCCCCTTGGGATACTCAACGTAGTACTCCTCATTTTTCGGCGACACCTGCGATATGTGTCAAGGCTGTGTAAATTTCATGAGGTAAGAAGAGCTCTTAATTGTGCTACGTCTTAGTTTCCCCCATCATCCTCCTGATACCAGAAACAAAGGATGACATTGAAGGGCAAGGTATTAGTTTTCTCCATCCTCTTGACACCAGAAACAAAAGGATGACATAGAAGGGCAAGGTGTTAGTTTTCCCCATCCTCTTGATACCAGAAATAAGGTATAACATTGAAGGACTTGGTGAGCACCTCCACCGTCTGCGGACCCCGCACAGGCTTCATCCCGTGTCGTTTCCACAAGCCCTGGGGGAGGTACACTTGCCGCTGACCGCTGCCCTCACACAGTACCGGAGCCACCAGGAGGCGATCACCGATCAGGAACTGGTCGTTGATGACAGCTGCTTGGGGATCTTGCGGCGCCAGCCACCACAGGGGTCTGATGATGGGCAGTTCGGGCTGCTCCTCCCACACTTGGGTCAGATAAGGCAGAAGCTGAACGTCGCGCAGAGTCAGAACTTCTCGCAGGAACTTTTGCATCTTTTTCTCCTTCAGCAAGGGAATACTGGGGATTTCTAAAACAGGAAAGAAAATAGCGAGCTGCAACCAACGAATGAACATCTCCTCCGTGGTCGACTGGAGTGCCATCCGGTCTGCGTCAGCGATGAGTAAGGAGTAGCCGCTCATCCCAAGGACCAGAGAGTAAGGAATGGAGGTGTTGAGGCAGGAGGACCCCGGCTCTCCGTAGAACGACATCCGAACCGGCGTGTACACGGGCACGGGAATGAAACCTGTGGCCAACTCCAGGACGAGAGAGATGTTGAGAGAGGCCAGGTCTCTGTAGAATATCCGGGTGTAGTCCAGGTATGTCATGTTGGAGTCGTGGTACGTGGAGTCGGGGGGCACGTTCAGGTGGAACAGCTTCAGCGCTCTGACCTCCAGCTGCACGATGAGACGGCGGATGTGACCCAGGAACCACTCAGCTGCGTGGGGGTTGGACACGTCCAGGACTGCACCCTCCTGACCTCGCCACTGGACCATCTTGGTCACCAAGTTCAGGTGGTCCTGTACAAAGAATGTCCGGTTGATGCCTTCCTCAAAGTGCTTGGATTTGTAGCTGAAAAAGGTGGATATAGGCAGGATAGGATAGCACTGATGGGCTGCTGCCGTTTTGATGAGGTTGTCCACTTTGTCCACCATGATTGGGTCTACGCTCAGGTCTCCAAACTCCTCCTCCCAGTCGTCGTAGAGCTCGATGAGGCTGCACTGTGACTCATTCCTCTGTAGCTGCAGCAGAAGCTCTGGGAGGTTCTCTTTGGCCGACAAAGCGTGGATAGGTTTGGGAAGAAGAAAACTTTTGTGCGTTCTCTTGAAGCCGAAATCCGTGTCCACCTGCTGGCGGTGGTTCTGGGAGGCTGTGTAGACGTCTTTGAGAGAGCTGCTCTGACAGACAGTGTACTGTAGTAGATCGGCGGGCACGTTCTCGTCCCGCTGCTCCAAGGTGGACATGATGCAAAACTGCCGTTTGTCCGTCTCATTCCAAGACACCGTGAATGGAAAGCTCGAGTCTACAAACACCGCCACACCTTGCTCACCGAACCAGATCGGGGCAAGGTTCTCCGTCTGCTCCTTGGGATACTCCACGTAGTACTCCTCATTCCTCAGCGACACCCCCGAGATGGGCCAGGGCGACGTCATGTTGTTGAGGTAGCCATACCAGTGATAATGCTGCAGGTAGAAGCAGTCTTCCACAGAGAAGCTGGGCTGTAGCCCCTCCCACATCAGCGTGTAGCAGACGGAGGAGCTGTTGTCGTTCTTCTCCACCCTCAGCCGTGCCATTTTGCGCCAGTACAGACAGTTGGCCTCGTACGACTCGTACTTGTCGTCCCAGCAGTGGTCGTAGGGCGTGGCCAGCAGCTTCCGGCCCATGTCGCCGTACAGAACGCCGTCTCCCTCGTTGTTCTTGATCTCCAGAGACCGCAGCTTGACCGTCAGGATGAAGTTGGAGCCGAAGCGGAGAGACTCCACAGTGTCTTTGTGAAACAGCCAGATAGCGAATACTCCGATAGAGATGACACCGAACATAAAGTAGACGGCAATTTTCATAATACGCCGCTTGCGGCGTTTACTCTCCTGCGCCTGAACGGCCTGAAACAAACAGAAAGAAACTGGCTTTAAAAATATGTAAATAAATACATTTCACTTTATATATCCCTAAGGGAAAAACATGGGTTACAACTGCATACATAGGGCCTAGGCTACATATTTAGATTCATAAATACCCAAATGCACACATGCTGAAACACACAAACAGGCATGCAAAGAAAATCTATCCAAGTTACCAATATACGCAATATCATCACACCAGTAAAGACAATTTTATAAGCATGCCATTGCTGGTTGCCACTGTGCAGCTCCCTCCTTTTGGTCATTACTCACCATCTGTCACGTGGGTATGGAACAGGTTAGTTTGTTTCTTGTTTGTTTTGAAAAGTTAGCAGCTACGCAATACTTTCCTCTTCCCCAAATGACAGGGGCAGAGTGGAGAGTGAGGTGGAAAATGTTGCCGAGGTTAAACTAACAACAACAACAATAACAATAACAACAATAATAATAATAATAATAATAATAATAATAATAATAATAATTTCATTAATATAGCACATTATATTCACGCTCTACAGCATGCTCTATACGCTTTACAACCAACAGGTAC
>NW_004797423.1:655571-658071 GCF_000002075.1 Aplysia californica
AGGAGGAGGAGGAGGAGGAGGAGGAGGAGAAGAAGAAGAAGAAGAAGAAGAAGAGGTAATTGTGAAAGCTTCCATTGTCATTCGTTCTGTGGAGACACAGCACATGGGAGAGTCAAGTATTAATTTTTAAAGTGCATTATTTTATCACACTAATCCATTTTCCTTCCAAAAGCCAGAAAAATAATGGATACGACATCAAGTAGTCAACAAAGGACTTCAAATACATGTACTGCACTTCTAGTTTAAGTAAGTTTTACCGCACTTGCAACACTATTCGGTCATATAAGTGCCGAAGATCAGAAGTGTTAGATCTACTATTAGAAAGTAACATGCAAAAAAAAAACAAAAAAACTGAGATAAGGACGATAGATGCTTGATGGGAAAGAAAAAGCAAACCACACGAGAGTACCCGCTCACCACCCACCGATATTGTACTTACTTTCATGCCGTGCAATGTGCTAAGATGCAGACAAACACCAAAATACACTAGATGTCTATATCAATCAAGCACAAATGGCTCAGTGCCAGAACAATCAATACTGAGACCACTATACAATAATGATACACATTTTAAACCTTTTTAGCGCTGACACGTTTCTGTCTATAGTTGAACAGACAAAAAAAAAAGGTGAAATAGTATAAGTTTAGCGCCCCCTATCAACACTATTTAAGAGGCGGGACCTCCGAGTTTAACGTCCATCTCCGAGCGGACCGAGCCAAGTGGGAAATTCAGGTAAAGTACCCTTCCCAAGGACACAACGTCGGACCGAACTGAGGCTCGAACCCCGAACCCGCAATCTCACTAGGCTACCGAAGCCACTTTGGAAAGAGAAAATAACATGTACTCTCGAAAAAAAATTCAAAGTAAGCCATAATACCTTCCCCATAAAAAAAAGGAATCCGCACGAAGTGCATGCAACTACATCTTCTGTAACGTTCTCTCTACGTAATATAGGCTAAGACCTTAAACACTGAATAGATACCTTTCTTCCTTCCTTCCTCCCCCCCCCCTCTTTTCCGTCCTTCCTCCCCCCCCCCCTTCATTCATTCCTTCATTCCTTCCTACCTCCCTTCCTTTCTCCCCCCTTCCTTCCTTCCTTCCTCCCTCCCTCCCTTCCTTCCTTCCTTCTTCCTTCCTCCCTCTCTCCCTCCCTCCCTTCAAACACACACACAGACACACACACATACACACACAGACACACACGCACACACACACATACATGCACACGTGCACACACTCGTCAGCATCACTACAAAACCTGCATAGGAGAACGTGCTTGGCATTTGGGGATAAACAAAAGAAAGAAACCAAGCCTCACAAGCAAAGGTGACAAGATTGATACGTACTATTGGTACCGAGTCGTCGTAGGCCTTGACCTCTGAACTCGGTGAGGGAGTCATGACGAAGGCGAGGTCAACCACAAGCCCTCAGCAACAAGGAAACCCTTCACAATGAAAGCAATCTACGAATTCTTAGTCAGGAGAGTTCTTCTAGCACGCGACAACAGCATTACCCTTATCTTTCACATAGTAAACAGTTCAATTCTCTGGACGCCACGTGGTATTCGAAACCAAGAAGAAAATAATATTATCCAAGCGAATAGACGTCCTCCGTTTAGAAGGAGATTGTGGAAATCGCAGTACGTCATTCGTACGTCACTTTTGGGGTAAGGACCACAATAACAGGTCAACTACTTCCGTGGTTTTATTTCTGTATAATCATAGTTATATTCCAACAGGGAAAAACCCAGCTCTCTTTTATCATGACGTGTGTCCACACCGACACGCAAAACACTGCTCATGAATCAAGATAAAAAGAACACATTATTATACCATAGTCACAGCTTATTCATATATTCTAATAGATGCACTTGGTGGCATTATTGATGTTCCTATCGCGTATTAGTTGCAGACTATTTTATTCTGAGGTGCGACTTTTTCGTTTTCTTTTACCGCGGTCAATATTAAAAATGTCGCCTTTTGCCAGGGCATTCTGTCTTACAAAAGTCAATCCCAATCTCCTCGGGGGAAGAGATATGTCTTGAAACATCACACCAAACGAGCTACCGGTGGCATCATAATATCACAATTGTACTATCATAATTTGAGCCGTTCGATACAACCACCGGGAGCAGTCCCAGCTGCTCACATCCAGGCGGAGTGGGGCGGCGTAATCAATCCACACTCGTGTACGTACGCGCGGCTGCCTTCTCCACTATCACAGCCATTGTTTGGATGAGACAAAGAAAAAGTCAGGTCCGAGACATCCACGAAACCATTCCCCCAGAACCACTTTTCTGTTCCTCATAAGCAAAAATACGTTATGATATATTGAATGTCTTAGACTGTAGTAGCTGACGACTGGTCCCTTAATTTGGTGACATCAACGACTTCTTCGATCACCCAGGAGTCGAGTAGTGTTCCTTAGTTGGCAAGCATTTTTTGAATTATGAAGTCCAACCAGAAAGGGAAAAGCGTATCCTGTCTGGTAAAAACATCA
>NW_004797423.1:664435-669747 GCF_000002075.1 Aplysia californica
CACACACACACATCACCTGCTCCAACGGCCACCCGTATAAGACTCTCCCCGGTACAAATGACAAATTCAAGTTTCCTCACTAGGGTATTAAAAAAAAAACACTTTATAATGATACTGTGTAAGATGACCACCTATCTTAGGCAACAATTTTTCTCCTCGACAATGGGTAGCCTTTTCTCCCTCTCTTCCATGCTCAGTCTCACTTCTCATTCTCTCTCTTTCTCTCTCTCTCTCTTTCTCTCTCTCTCTTTCTCTCTCTCTCTCTTTCTCTCTCTCTCTCCTTTCTTACTCTCTCAATCTCTTTCTCCCTCTCCCTCTTTCGCGTTCTCTCTCCCTCTCTCTCTCTCTCTCTCTCTCTCTCTTCTCCCCCCCTCTCTCTCTCTCTTTCTGCGTCTCTCTCTGTCTCCCCAGCAATTACTCTACTACAAATATAAGATACAATTAACAGGGAGACCGTCCCCACGGCATGCATCTCTCACACAAAAGTCTGGTTATAAACGGGTGGCTTTACCACAACAGCAGTAACAAAAACTTAAAACACACTTCCTGTATTTAGATACATAAGTCATTCATAATATGCATTTGAATAATTCAAACCTTTACAGAGATTTTTTTTGGGGTCTTTTTTTTGTTTGTTTGCTTTTTTTTTTTTTTTTTTTTGCAAAACAAATTTTCGTTTCACTATAAAAAGCCTATCGCGCATAAAATTAGAACTGAAAGTTATTTGTTGTTGTTTTTTTCTCTTCTGTTTATTAATTATTTTTTTAGAACACCGACGCCACACAAGAGTAAAGCAATATATTCTTGCGACAAAAGGCTTTTGAAAAACTTATCCAAGTGTGTAAACAGTCTGATTTCCTGGTGGTCAGGGAAACTGTGCTGCAGTGTTTTCGTTGCAAACTAGTTTTGCTGTCGTCTTGCTTGAGTTTGTTTTTATACGTTTGTTTGTTTGTTGGCGTCAAAGAGAAGCAGATTGACACATCGCGGTCATTTAGTGCTGGGAAAGGTAAGACAGACAGAAACAACAGGGGGAAAGTTAAGAAGTAGGAACTACTAGTGGCGCCCTTCCACTACCAGTGCGCGTAATTCAGTTGTTAGTTGTTTTTTTTTCATTGGGAGGAATGGCAAACCAGTCTTACCGTCGGCTTCTTTGGAGTTTGTGTATTTGTTTGTTTGTTTGTTTGTTTGCTTGCTTGCTTGCTTATTTGTTTGTCTGAGTAAAGAGAAACACATCGACACAATGATGGGCATCTAGATCAGGGTAAAGTAGACAGAGAGACAGAAACAACGAGGAAACGTAAAGAAATAGGAACTACTAGTCGCTACCTTAGAATTGCAAAGTTCTATCTAACATGTTTGGCCATTTTGAGTTAAGACAGTGAGATCAGAAACCAAAGGTTCGGAGAGGTTATCAAGATATTCAAAGAATCGCATTCCAAAAAGCTTGACATGTTGTGAAACTCAAAATTTTTTTGCGTCAAATTTCTTAAAACAAGGTACTGGGCAGATAGAACGTTGTCATTTTGAGGTAGCGTAGTGGCGCCCTCCAACCACTCGCGAGGGTACTTCAGTGCTTTTCGTAGCGTGGAATGTAAGGAACTCGGTGGAATGGCAAATCAGTCTTGCCGTCAGCCACAAACCAGCTGGGGGGCAATATATGACTGACGCAGTGGTCGCTTTAAAGGACAAGCGGGCTAACCCAGATTTCGGGGGTTTCTAGAAATCTTAACCTACACCAAAAGTGGGCATTGCCCTACTTATAGGAGAAGTTTGGTTTTATTGGTGTGTATTTGTTTGGTTATAGAGAAAACTCTCCTTGTTTTTTCAAGAAACCGAACAAGGGGCAAAAACTTTTCCTTCGATTTTTCCAAAACAGATAGCCCCCTTGTGCTTAAAAGTAACCATGTAAGAGTTAGAGTGGTTCTCGGAATACAGAACACAAAAGTACAGTTGGCCCTATCTAATTCGGGGTGCCCATTGGGGGCTCGGGACTGGTCGGGGCGGTTTGCAGGCCAGATTGAGGGTGCAAAGCGGCTACCGTGGCACAAGCCGATCGCGCCAGACTATCCTACTCAAAAACAAACGCGCTTGTTTTCAGGTGACGAGTGGGGCGATCGACCCCGATTCGACCCGATCCCATCCGTAATGGGCACCCCGTATAAGACGACCAACCGTTGTCGAAGAGAAAAGTGGACGCACTAGGCAGGCGGCAGTCTTAAACAATGTCACTATTGTAAAAACAAGAATTAAAAAACGAAATGAAAGACATTGGAAGTAGCTTTTTGAACAGGTGATAGCACGTTCGACAGTACACAATCATTGTCTCTATGGAACAGTATTCGCACGATAAAAGCCGCGAGGCTCTGACATTCTTTCACCCACTGCACGATACCGATTCCATTTATTTGACTTGAGTCGGGGCCAGCCAGATTTTCCCTCACGGAAGTGTCAAAATCTACCATTTTGGTACAATACGACAGAATTCAACTTAATTCAAGCGTGACCTTCAAATCAGGAATGTTAATTTTTCAAGGTCGCGAGTCTAACCGGGTTAGATTCGGTTATATTGTGCTAAAATTAGAGCATCCCTCCATGAAGGAAAAGCTGGCCGGGCCACATTCAAATTCAAGTAAATGAATGAAATTGGCAATAGCGTGCGCTGGGTTTTAATGATATGAGATTATTGAGGAGTAATTTACGACCAAAAACAGAGATGAATAAAGTCCAGAATTTTATCAAGAGATGTATGGGGAGAATCCTAAGAATTAGGAGGCAGGATAGAATAAGAAATGAAGAACTGTGGGAAAAGACAGGACAGAATGATAATTGTATAGAAGTAGAAATACGACTAAGAAAGTGGCGATGAATGGGACACACCTTCAGAAAGCCCAGCGGAAACATTACAAGACAGTCGCTGCAGTGGAACCCACAGGGAGCACGAGGCAGGGGTACGCCACGGGAAAGATTGAGAAGATGTGTGGAAAGGGACATGAGAAAGATGAAGCTCACTTGGAACGAGCTGGGAAGGATGGCCCAGGACAGAGATAAATGGAAGGAGTTTGTATGTGGCCTATACCGTGCCATAGGTGAAAAGCATTGATGAGGATGCATTTACGACCAGGCAGAACGTCGAATAGCTACGCTTCGCCGGACCCTCATTTGATAATAGTGACAAGATAGATTTGTACTTTTGGTAAGAGTTTTGCGGTATTTGCAACACAAATAGGTCATATAAGAGCCCACGATTAGAAGTGTTACCAGAAAGTAATATAAAAAGGAGAAATTAGGTCGATGAATGTTTGATAAGAAAGAACGAGCAAACTACACCAGAGCACCTGCCAACCACCCACATAGTGACGAGGGTAAGAAATAAAAGTGGCAAACCGAGACACACAGAGAGACAGAGAGACAGAGAGAGAGAGAGAAAGAGAGAGAGAGAGAGAGAGAGAGAGAGAGAGAGGAGAGATAGGAAAAGACAGAGTCTCTGTGTGTGTGTGTGTGTCTGTGTGCGTGTCTGTGTCTGTGTGTACGCGTTTGTGTGTGCGCGCGCGCGCGCGCGCGTGTGTGTGTGTGTGTGTGTGTGTGTGTGTGTGTGTGTGTGTGTGTGTGTGTGAGAGTGTGTGTGTGTGTGTCTGAGAGAGAGCGTGTCTGTCTGTGAGTGTATGCGTGTCTGTATGAGTATATACATGCGGTGTGTATGTGTGTGCGTGCCTGTGTGTATACACGCCTATGTGTGTATGTATGAGTGTGTGTCTGTGTGTGTGTGTGTGTGTGTGTGTGTGTGTGTGTGTGTGTGTGTGTGTGAGTGAGTGAATGTGTGTGTGTACACATAAACATGTGTATGTCTCAAACACCACGCGTGGCTCGCCGTCCCTGCTTTCCAAAGATACTACATCACAACACAGCAAACATTGCAACTTCTCCAAACAGAAACAAAGCCTATAGGATCAGAATCAGGAGCAACACGGCCGGAGAATCAAGAGGTGGCCCTGATAATTATCTGCTCTTGCTTTCAGTCATATCCCACAAACCTAGTCAATTATCCGCCCTTGCCTTCAATCATATCCCACAAACCTAGTCAATTACCTGCCCTTGCCTTCAATCGTATCCCACTAACGTCATCAAATGTTTTGGGGAGCGAGTACAGGACAACAAGGCGGGCAATAAAGAGTGTGTGCACACCCAATGAGAACATTACACTGGTTACGCAACAGATAAAGAGCGTTAAGTTCGGGCCAAATTTGAACTGTTTCACAAACATCGGAGAGTTTTAGTTTTAGTAAGAGTTTTGAGGCACTTGCAACACAATAATAACGTCATATAAGTGCCGAAGATTAGAGGTGTTACAAAAGAGTAATAAACCTAACAACAACAACAAAAAAGGAGGGGAGATAGGAGGACGATAAGTGTTTGATAGGAATAGGAAAGATGGAGCGAACCACACCACAGCACCCTCCATCCACCCACATCGAGGAGTTTGAATCATTGGCGGATCAATGAAATATCTTGTTTAATGCCATTTTGGGGATAATTCAGGTTTGTGCATTTTAGTCTAGTTTTGAGTAAAGATAAGCTGATGACATTATGGCATTTGGTCTCTTTTAAGGACGAGAGGGCTAACCCAGATTTCGGGGGTTTCCAGAAACCTTGACCTACACCAAGAGTGGGCTTGTCCTACCTACAGGAGAGATTTGGTTTCATTGGTGTGTATATATATTTATTTGGTTATAGAGAAAACTCTCCTTGTCTTTTAAAGAAACTGAACAAGGGGCAAAAACTTTAACTTCGATTATCTCAAAACAGTATTTTTCGTGATAGCCCCCTTGTCCTTAAAAGTGACCATTTAACAGCTAATTTGCGCCGAAAAAAACCCAGAAGAAACACAGACAGAAGTTTTTTAAACAGAGGGAAAAGTTGTTGGGGCTTACCAGTTACGCTCTCAAAACCACAAGCCAAAGTTCCTGATCAAGGCACCCACACAAACGTAAGTTCACAGTCATGGAGGGGCAAGAGCTACCAGTTTGGCACAATACGACCGAATCGATTCATGACCTTGGAAAAAAAAACGACCACTTTGAAGGACACAGTCGAATTTAGTCTGATTCGGTCGAATCGTGCCAAAATGGCAGGTTTTGCCCCGTCCATGGAAGAAAAACTGGTTGGATCAAATCAGACTGAATCAAATGAAATCGATTGACAGTGTGCATTGGGTATTTTTTAAAAACCCATGAGACTGGAACTGCACATCTGTTCTATATCGCAAGCCGGTCTGGACGAGGGGTGTGTGTGTGTGTGTGTGTGTGTGTGTGTGT
>NW_004797423.1:670903-672366 GCF_000002075.1 Aplysia californica
ACACACACACACACACACACACACACACACACACACACACACACACACACATACACACATATACACACACACGTACACACACACACACACACTAGCATACGTGCTATATGCCATAAACAAGTAACAGACCCTCACTGTACCCCCAGAAAAGCCGCACCTCCCTCTCCGAGTCCTCCAATCTCTCGATCAGATCAGATGGCCTGCACCTCGTTTTCAGATTCAGATTTTCTCCTGCCTTGTATACAGGAGGGCAGGGCAGAGCGTGATAAAGCTGCATCAGATAACGCAACAGAGCCTACTCTTCTCATCACACAGAGCCCCCCCCCCCCTTCCCCCGTGCACAGTTTCCACCTTCAGAATTATCCAGAGTCGCTTTCACCTGGTACTCTTAATTAAAGGAGTTAAAGTTTTGGTAAAAGATTTACTGCATTCGCAACACAATTCGGTCACATAAGTGTCGAGGATTAGAGGTGTTAATAAAGAGTAACGTATAAAGAAAAGGAGATTGGAAGATAACGCCGATAGATGTTTGACATAAAAGAAGGAGCAAACTACATAAGAGCATCCATCAATCACCCATGCCATCAGAACTATCGGAAGCCACTTTCAACTGACACTGTAAAAGGGGTTTCAGTTTTAGTAAGAGTTTAACGGCACCTGCAAAACAACTCAGTCATATTGAGTGCCGGAAATTAGGGGTATTACTAAAGAGTTACGCACAGAAAAGGAGGGAGGAGAGATAAGGGCGGTTGATGTTACATTTTTTTAAAGGAATAAATCAAACCAGAGCGCCCCCCAACCACCCATACTCTTAAAAGAGAAGTCGTTTTAATTCTTAGTCATCTATGTATTGTGCACTCTTAACGGCACATCTTAGATACTTTCTGAGACATAGTTTCATCTGTTACGGTTAACCCGGCTGAGAAAGAATAACATTCAATCCTTGAAACAAAAAAAACGACGAGATTCTCGATAAAAATTCTCCCCTCGCATGAATCCAACTGCGGTCCTCTTTTTTTCGTAAGAGTTTTACGACACTTGCATCACAATAAAGTCATATAAATGTCGAAGATTAGAGGTGTTACAAGGGAGTAACACACACAAAAAAGAAGAAGGGGAGATAAAGATGATAGATGTTTGATAGGAAAGAAGAAGCAAACCACACCAGAGCACCCGCCAACCACCCACTGGAGTCCTCTGCGTGTGACAACGAAGCGCATACCCGCTACACCACAGACATCGGCGAATAAGTCGTACTCTCGCAGTTGTGCTCAGAAAGAACCTACGAGAAAGTTAAGATTAAATTCACCAGATAACAAAATTACAAACTATATAACTAAAAAGTTGAAAAAAGCCCCCACCCCCTCTCCCAAGGCACGATTCTTCTCCAACCCTACCACCCCAAATCAAAAAAGGTAAAGCCAAATAATTGGGATTTTTTAAAAAGATAAGATAAGATAAGA
>NW_004797423.1:672511-676015 GCF_000002075.1 Aplysia californica
AATAAACAAAAATATAATAAAAACCAAAGACGAGCCAACTCAACAGTACAGTACTCGTCGATTCATACATGAGGAGCAACTTCTTCAGGTCGTCGATTTCACGATAACTCGATCATCATGACCTGGTGATGATCTGTCAGTAACATCCAAGGAGGAAGGGAAATTACATAGACCTTGCTCGCTACTGACAAAGAAGTTGTTAACATAGCAAAGAGAGAAAAGTAAGGGAAATAATAGCAAGAAGATAACAATAATCACACAGGCCATAACTCGCCGCAGGTAGCAACGCCTTTCCCTTTCCTAAAATGGTTTGCTTTTTATCTCTGCTTAAACATAATAATATGGCTAGTTGGTTAAACCTTCATAAGATAATATTATAGATGGGTCGATATCATATGGGTGGCAAAATGGGAAACGGTCGATTTGTTATGGTAAAATGTGGGAGTTGACTCCCCTTTTCGATACTGAAGTTTCTTTTTTTGACACCCCATTTGAACCCGAAACACCTGACACGATCGAGCCAAACGGTCTTCAAACTTCAAACCCACCGAGTAACCTATGTTCAAGAACGCCTAAATAGTGATTCCACCTGCGGTCATGCGCACCTGCTTGGCAAAAGATCCGCTTAAGCAACAAAGGGGAAGGACAGAAAAGAAGAAAAACCCCACATAGTCAACGTTCTACAGTTAACTCTTTTCTCGCGTCCGTTGCTACAGAAAATTAAGTTTTAGTAAGAGTTTTACGGCATTTGCAACACAATAAGGTCATATACGTGCCGAAGATTAGAGGTGTTAAAAGAGAGTAACAAACATAAAAAATGAAGAAGGGAAGATAGAGACGACAGATTTTTTTTTATAGGAAAGAAGGAGCAAACCACACCGGAGTACCCGCCAACCACCCACACAGAAAAATGTGGAAGACTCCGATCTAGGTAATCTGAATTTTTAAAAGTCTATCTTTGACGTTAAAGAAGATGCCAAGAACCAAAAGACAAAATTAGGGGCCACCGAAGCACATTCTGTTAACACAAAAACAAGCACACATACGTCTATGTGCTATGCTTTACATGCAGATGAACAGAACACACTCGTACACACATACACAGTACCCCCCCCCCTTTCTCTCTCTCTCTCTCTCTCTCTCTCTCTCTCTCTCTCTCATGGTCACCCCCCTCCCACCCCAAACTCACACATATACACACACCCACAAATATATGCACATTGGCATACACAAACACACTCTATGCATACACATTCGCATACATAAAAAACATAATCCCACGCCCCCTCCCGGTAAATGCCCTTAATTGTGTTAATGTGTACGAAAGATATTTAGAACCTATCATACAGAAACCAAAAAGAAAAGTTTAAGGACAGACTTGGGACTGAACAGTTTTAGACGACCCTCTATTCACCATTATTCTGTACTCCGCTTATAATATAGCCGTAGATTTCCAACCGTCAGTTCTTCCCTCTCCGCTAATTAATGGTTAAGGGGGAGATGACAACGCCAAGACGACATGAACTGACAAGCGTGGTGAACGGAAAAACAAAAAGCAACGCGTGAGCAGTGAGCAAAAGGATAACGAGTCACGCAGAGCGACCGGCGAAACGCGGAGGGATCGTTTGAGTCACTGAAAGTGGGTGAAGATGTGTCCGGATAGTGGTATAATAGAGGAATATTTTTATGTTTTAGTTTTAGTAAGTGTTTTACGGCACTTGCAACACAATAAGGTCATATAACTGCCGAAGATTAGAGGTGATACAAGAGAGTAACAAACACAAAATAGAAGGAGGGGAGATACGGACAATACATGTTTGATAGGAAAGAAGGAGCAAACCACACCAGAGCTCCCGCCAACCACCCACATGTTTATGTTTACAACTGGCGTCGTGGAACATTTGTGACGGTGATGGTGGTAGTATCAGCAGCAACAACACCACCGCCACCACCATAATCACCACCACCACCATAATCACCACCAACAGCGGCAGCAGTAGCAGCAGCATAACTACTACCACTACCACCATCACCACCATCATCACCATAACCACCACCACCATCATCATCAACATCAGAAACGGCAACACCGCTAACAGCAGAGTCAGCAGTAGCAACAACAACAACAACAACAGCAACAACAACAACACCAAAGGAGGCGTTGGCCCTGGCGAAGAGCACGCTCTTCGGGGAGAAAACATTTCGAACGGATAGGCTACCACACACACAATAACAACAACAACACGACAACAAGGAAAACGATACTCACAAGTTGTTAAAAAATAAACAAACCCGTCTTCTCAAGCGCGAAATTACGAACGTGTAGAATCTATAGCTATTGCCATGGGCATTGGGGAGGCGCCGTGTATCACCAGCAATCATAGCGGCCTATACGTTCTTATACTGTGACCGTCTAGATAGCGGCATTTCCTGGGTCGTCGACACCGTCTGTGACCCACAACCCACCACCGTAAGTTCTAGAGGTGGGCAAAATCCGGATAATCTATCCGGATAATTATCAATGAAACATTATCCGAATTCAGACTCTTAAACTCTCTTTCCCGACCGGTTTGCCGAAGTGGGTGCACTCATTTGTTGAAGTGATGCTAAACCGTTTTTCGAAGTGATTCTAACCTATTTGCCGAAGCGGTTCATACCATGTTATTTGCCGAAGAGGTGCACTAATATAATATTATCCGGATTTTGTTAAAGCGACTCATTGCCCAGCCCTAAGTCCGTAACCCTCGGGCCAAAGAGATGATGGTTATGATTTACTTGTGCGCGTGCAGTTTTCGTCTTTTGTTTCTGTCTGATTGTACATGATAGAGATGTTTGACACCTCCATCCACGCAGTTTAGATTTAATCTAGTAAGTGGGCCGAACAACGCTTGCTGAGAGGAATAAAGGACATGGTCTCCCGGTAGGCCCAAAAAATTTTTTAAAATAATACAATTCCACGGCTCAGTTCAAGAAACCCGAATGCCACGCTTTTCTTAACTCAACTTTTTTGTTGTGGTTTTTCCGTGGCCGCAGATCTTTTTCCGTACACTTTTTTTCGATGTTTGATTTTTAAAAAAAGTATTTTACGGCGCTTGCAACTGCATAAGGTCATATTATGAGCGCGCGCTTTTCGATGTGAGGGTTGGAATATAACGAAGTTATTTTCCAGTCCAATCTTCACATCGAAAAGATATAGAATCTATATTGAAAAAGATAAGCAGCCACGCAAAAAAATGTTTTAAATCGATTTTAGAAAAATTTGGCATACGGATTTCTCGAATTGAGCCGTCGAGTTACTCGAAAAAATACGTTTTCCCCACGGGAATCGAACTCCAGTCTTCTGCCAGGAACAGCAAAGAGCCTAGCTATTACATCTCAGACGCCGGTCGTTTCTGTATTGTGAGAAGAATACATTTATTGTTCCTTTTTTTCTATCCGTCACTGAGAAAGCCTGTGTCGCTGTCTGTGCATACACACACTAATACACACACACACACACACACA
>NW_004797423.1:678365-680905 GCF_000002075.1 Aplysia californica
TGAACTGAAAAGAGGAAAAACGTAAAATCTAATTTTTGTTTTCGAGGAAATGGAACATCAATTAACCCCCAAACTTCCAAAACATGGGCGACATTAGGTAATAGGAAAAACAACGGCAAATTAACCTGGAATAATAAATCTTCCGGGCTTTGGCTGAGACTGATAGGAGTGTAGCTGGGAGGTTGTCGCCGCTATTGTTGTTGTTGGTGTCGATCCAGAGACGCAGTCATAAAAAAAACATCATTTGTTGTCGTTGATCTTATTGTTATCGATCCAGAGATGCTGTCGTCAAAATAAACGTCATTTGTCGTTGTGAGGGTACAGATTACAGGACCAGCCCGGAGGATCTAACACGATACCGCCTTGCGGACAGCAACAAGACGCCAGTAATCATGAACATTTTGATGTATCGATACCAGCACTTTCTATTCAGCTAAGTCAAAGATCGAACATAACAACATTGTTCTGTCAGCCAAAAAAAAAGTGTCCGCGGAAATCAGATGGCGCTGCGGTCTTTGTTTTGAAGCTCTCTTTCGCTTTTTCTTCAGAAGAATGGGAATAGCACAACTGGTTAGCTTCACTTTAATTATTTTTCACACAAATAGGGTAACTCTGATCGCAAAGCGGGCACTTTTTCAAAGAGGGCGCCACCGTATTTTGAGGACACTTTTTTAATTGTCTCAAAGAGAAGAATGCACCATCTCGCTATGTACAATCTTTGGTTTAATCTAGCAGGGGTCTGGCAGACCCAAACAGTGCTTTAGAGAGTTCAGGGAGGAACAGGAGAACTGCAGTCCTAAACTTTTCGGACCCCACAGAAATGCGAGCAAGGACTCAAAATGTACGGATGGCATTGTGTATACATATTGTTGTAAGATTATCTTTATATATACATGTATTGTGCAATATCCGGATAACGACCGAAATATGAATTTCTGGATTTATCCGTATAACCAGCGCATTCTGATAGGCAATAGTATCAATGAAGAGAAGTACAAAGATGTTCAGTGCAATACTTACAAGGAGAAACAAGACAAACGTAACAGTGAAAAGAAGTGGACGAGACAGACCATGCCACAACGTCAAGTAAATTTAAACGAGTAACCCCCCCCCCCCCCTTTTCAACTGTGTGGATTGAATCCAAGAAAGCACTCATGACTACACAAGCATAACAACGGAACAAAATCGATGTAAGCAAAGTAGCTCAGAACACACGCAGCAATGACTCAATACAGAGCCTTTAAAAAAAGAGACACGATACGCCTGAAAAAAAAGTATTCACTGCCGTCTCGTCGTTTTCTGTCCAAGAAATCAAATATCACCAGAACATTCGAAAACTGCGTGTAAAAAGGATGAAAAAGAAACGCCACCATTCTGTGTTTCCACTCTAAATATTCACAAAACAAGAATAAGACGCGGTCAATGGAACAGCGGAGAGTGTAATCTATGAGAATTTGAAAAGATAGGAGGAAAAGGCATTCATCTTGAAGTTAACCACCGACGAAAAATATCAATACAAATGTCTTCCCATGTGAGGCTTTTTTTTCTGGAAGGGAAAGGAAGAAAAGAGAGCAGTTCAATAAAATAACGAGGCTTGAGATCAACCAGAGTAGGGCACAAGCCGTAATACTAAGTTTACACCATGGACCTCCACTTCAATCTGTCTTGCGTTGCAGTGATGGTGTCTTTTGTTCTTGCTATTCTCAGCCATGTTGTCAACTCGTCCAGTATCTTTTCCCTCTGTCTGCCTCTGCCTCTCTTTCCATCAAACTTGCCTGTTGTTACAATATTCTCCAATGCTTTTTTCCGCATTGTGAGTCCAATGAAATTTGTCTGTTGCTTTCGTATATTCGTCATTAGCTGTCGTCAGCAATTTGCTTCAACCAAGACTTCTTCATTTGTTTTTCTATCTGTCTATAGGATACGCAGCATGCGTCTTATGAACCACAACTCAGTCGTATGTAAGTTTAAGTAAAGAAAAGTATTAGTTCGCTGTGTAAAACATCCCTAAAACACGTTCATCGAGGCGCAAATGTCGAAATTACAGTACGGTCCATTTCAAGAACGAGTCGGCTAATAGGAATAGCATCAAGACACCCAACTGACGGCTCAGCACAACCAATAATTTGATATCCCAGGTGCACGGCTACAAAAACCTACAACGTCCTGTATTAAATGCTAGGGATTGGGATGACGACTTATTTCTAAACTCTGGTCATTCTGTGCGAGGAGTAGGAAACGAGGGTTGTGTCCTGCCCCTTGGGGCAGCCGGGGTGGGGGGTGGGATGTCAAGGGTAGGCACCACATGAAGAAATAAACTAACAACAAGATTAGCCTGCACAATATTTCCATTTCAGCATCATTATCTTTGTCCATTATCTTTGTCGTCATCACTATCATCACATCATCATCATAACAGACCAAACAATTTTCCCTTTCCTTGCTCTATTCTTCTTGGGAGTAAAACACTTTCTACCAAGTTGACATATTTCACGTAACTTATAAGTATCTGCACCAAATCAGGACACGAGACCCCCCCC
>NW_004797423.1:682263-683694 GCF_000002075.1 Aplysia californica
ACACACACACACACACACACACACACACACACACTAACACACACACACACACACACACACACACACACACACACCACCTTGTTTAAACCCACATACTATGACTTCAACATGAAAGAATCGTTACCAAAAAACCCCAAAAACCCAATCCAACAACAAAAGAACAAAAAGCAAAATAAACCTGACCACAGACATAGACCTACACATACAAAAGGTCCACGGGACAGTTCAAGTCACTTCATTCTATAAGCTGTAGTTAGATCCACAGCGCGACCCAAAAAGAAACCAACTATATTTTACCCTCAACTGAACGATTCAAATCATGAACGAATTTCAAGAAATTCGCCACAAAAATGCCACACCCAAGCACCAAGGCAAACTTTGCAGAACCCAGGACGTCTAATATAACTCAAACATTTCTAAAATCTAAAAAAAATATCCCCCAAATCTTGATCTGGTGATTCCATTTATACCTTTACTACGCTGCAAACCTCCTTTGATATTCTCCAGATGTTGATAATTTAATTCAGTCCAGATGTTAATAATTCCAATCTTCCCAAAGGGGGTAAAAAAAACAACACCTACATTTTTTTTTTAATCGAATTTTCCAGATGATGATAATTCGAATCGTTCCAGATGTTGATAATTCGAATTATTCCGGATGTTGATCATTCAAATTATTCCAGATGCTTATATTGGAATTCATACCATTCTAAAAACAACGGCAGCCTGATGTCTGACACGTTATGAGGCTACGATAATTTGAGGCATTTGTCGATCGACTCGTATTCCTAGTCATTGAGCACTACAGGATGGATCACTCTTTAACTAAAATAGAGCTTTTCGTTTTGGTTCTAAGTTTAATGAAAGTTTTGCGGCACTTGCAACACAAATACATGTTTGCTTGTTTGCTTGAGTAAAGAGAAGCCCATCGGCACAAGAATTGTGATAATTTAGCGCTAGGAAAAAAAGTAAGAAGACGGACAGACAGGCAGACAGACAGACAGGCGGACAGACGGCTTGGAGTGAATGATATAATATTATCAGAGGTTGTTCAATTGTCTTGCTTTTGGATAAAAAATACCAATCTGTTTTGAATAGAAGTCGAGATATTTGCCATTGGAGGAGGTGGGGTTGCCTGTGTAACTAAATAAATTGATAAAAACAGTTGAACGGGTATAGAAATGTCAGTTTCTCCGATTTAATTATTTTGACGAGCGCCTGATTTCACCACGATGCCACACATAATATCAGAATCTGATAAAACAAGGGCAAGGTTTACTTTGGACAAAACACTGGTGCGCCCGTCGGCAAAGTCAGGTCTCCGGAGACAGACGTTATTGACGTGATGGAGAACAATTCAATTGATTATATCACAAGAACATAGTGTGACTCATTGTTGTACATGTTGTGCGTGTGTGTGTGGGGGGGGGG
>NW_004797423.1:684170-686839 GCF_000002075.1 Aplysia californica
GGGGAGGAGGGGGAGACAGAGAGAAAGATGGAAGGAGGGAGCAGACAGATAAATTGACAGATAAGAGTAGTGAGCAAAGAACGAAATACAATAACGAGAAAAACCAAATGGAACAATGCAATAATAAAATGAACCAACTGGTCTTAGATGACATAAAGAAAAAATAACAATATCAAGAACGGAAGTAGTCTTCGTACAAATCTCTCAATCACTCATAAAGAACTCCCGAACAGAGAGGTGCTGGCTATTTCTCGCAGCCACCGCTATCGACCACGTTCGCCACACTAGAATGATCTATCAAAAAGATGCAGGTCCTTATTTATTGCTGGTCAATACAATATCAACGCGTGCACCGTGGCACTTTGGACGCAGGGGGATTTCTTTTAGGTGTTGTCTTGCTTTCCACCCACAGATAAATGTAAAGAGCTAGTTTACAGATATACGTCCCTTTTCATCGAAGCACACGCGATAACTCAAAATATCCCTGTGTGCCCATCTATTTACGAAAATAATATATATACATATAATATACCCTTTTTCATTTTCCGCTTGCGTGGGTGAGGCCACCTGTCCATTCTCATACAAGTGACGTCATCTCAGACGGTGAAGCTAGTTCAGTCCATGATCAAATTGCCCATCTCATAAAACATGTTATTCAAACCTACTCATTGCTTAATAATTAATATCAAAACATATAAAGCTAGAGAAACATTCCTTTAAAAAAATTTACAGCCAAATCTTTTCCCATGAGCAAGGAATAAACATATCATTCGTTTTCCCCTCTGAACCCAGCTCCCACCCCCACCCACTTTTTCACTTAAAAATGAAGAAGAAAATACTACAGGCTATGTACAAATGACGTGACAAGCGAATGTCACAATGACATGTCTAGATGTAGATGTTAATTTGTAAAGGAGAGTTCAAATTTTACAATACAGTGTGAGTCATTTTCTGAATTCTACATGTAAAGAATGAGGTCCTTGCTACAAGCGCCGGAGGACGCATAAAAAGTGGTTAAAAAATCATTTAAAACTTTTAAAAATTTGAAAACCTTTCCCATTTCTTTGAGTAAAGAGAAGCACATCGACACAATAATAGTCATTTAGTGCTTGGGAAAAGTCAGACGGACAGACAGAAACAAAAGAGGGAATGTAAAGAAGTAGGCCCTACCAGAGGCACCCTCCGTCCACCCACAAACCTTTCCCCTGTGCACGTCATTTACCATACGTGTCTCATTTTTAGGGATTGCCGTATTTTCAATTCAGAGAGTACAAGCAAAGATTATAGTGTAAGAACTTTTATATCAGACACGAAACGACGTTTTTATATCAGCGACGGTGACATCTAAAACTATACAGTAAATATCACAGCGCAAACACTGTCTACCGAGCTTTTCTAAAGAGCAAACCATCATGTCGTATACAGAATCCCTGGGTGGTTGGAGACGACTGCCGAGTAGCAAGTAGACCTACATGGACATACAAGACGATATCGTTTGAGTTTGAGTTTTAGTAAGTAATTTACGGCACTTGCAAAACAAAAAGGTCATATAAGTGCCGAAGATGAAAGGTGTTTCAAGTAACAAACACAAAAAAGGAGGAGATAAGAACGATAGACGTTTAACACGAGAGAAGGAGCAGACCACAGCAGAGCACCCTCCAACCACCCACAGTTTCAGTTGTAAATAAATAAATAAATAAATAAATAAATAAATAAATAAACAAAATGGGTGTGTTTACGCACCCATCAACACAATCATTTAGGAGGCGGGCTTCCGACTCTGCTTGCCCGGGCCAACCCAGGCTGAGATAGATAGAACATCCCAGTAGAAAGACAGAGATACTCGATCATAAATGGTCGCTTTTCAGGACAAACGGGCTAATCCAGATTTCGATGGTTTCCAGAAATCTTGACCTACACCAAAAGTGGGCATTATCCTACCCATAGGAGGTTTGATTTCATTGGAGTGTATATTTGTTTGGTTATAGAGAAAACTCTCCTTGTCCTTTAAAGAAACTGAACAAGGGGCAAAAACCTAACCTTCGATTTTCTCAAAACAGCATTTTTCGGGATCGCCTGCCCCCTTGTGCTTAAAAGCAACCAAATGTATCCCCCACACGAGAATCGAACACTGGTTGTGTGCTGTTTGTGGCTGTTAAGTGCCTCGCGACAACACCACAGGTGCCGGTTACTTTAAATCTAAGTAAAGAGAAGCACATCGACAAAATAACGGTCATCTAGTGCAGGGAAGAAGTAAGACATACAAGACAGACAGATAGACAGACAGAAATATCAAATGGAAAGAAAAGAAGTAAGACCTACCAAAAGCGACCTTAACAAACCACTCACTATTACTACGTAGGCTATTGATAAAACATGAAAAATAGAGAAAAAGGGGGGGGGCAAGATGGGAACAAGAAGTGGGTGAGTGAAAAGAAATCCCTTTTCGAGGTCCTCCAGTCGACCGACTATCTCCCGCCCTGTTCACATTGGTCTCATGCAAATGTCGGAGGCGCTGGCCTACCCTATGTCATCAATCACCCAGTACCGATAGGAGAGAAATTCCTCCAGCGGGGAGAATATGAAATAATACCAAGACCATCGCGTGGTCTCGCCTCCACTTTCTCTCGCCCTCTATCTCTCATCTCATATCTCTTTTCTTTTGTGCC
>NW_004797423.1:693006-696600 GCF_000002075.1 Aplysia californica
ATAATAATAATAATAATAAAATTAATAATAATAATAATAATAATAATAATAATAATAGTCATAATAATAATAACACAGTATATTCGTCGGGACCTTCCTCGGTAGTTCGAGGGATCGAAGAGGGCACGCGAGTCGAGCAGCGCGCTAACAAAAAAGAACAGATATCCGCTTCTGTGGAAGGGGGTGGGGGTGGAGGTATTTTACCAACCTTGCCTTTTTCTGTTTAAAAAAAATTATTATCACTATTTTGTCTTAAGTGCACCTCACACTTGAGTGAAGTGAGGAAAACTCGGGTAAAGTGCCTTTCCCAAGGACACAACGTAGGGCTTGAAGCTCGAATCCCCGAACCCGCAAGCTCACAACTACGGATTCTGTAGCCAAACCACTATACGACTACCAACGCCAAACAATTAATAATAGGACGCACACAGAACTTCTCGTCAGCACAACAACCTCAGCCAGAAGTTAACAAGAGCCAAACAAAAACAACCCCCCCCCCTCCAAAAAAATAATAAAACCCCAAACAAAAGACACACACAAAAATTCTCGCTGTATCGATCAGACTGGTAGACACCTGCACGGCAATGATGTCTATCGATTCCTCCAAGCCAAGTCCCGATCGGGGAAGCCGCAGTAAATTAATAAAAACATCCGAGAATCTGCGCTTGTCGTGATTGGCTCGGACCGCAGACAGGTCATAACAATACCAGACGAGTTCTGGATTTCCCGATCCCAAATGCTCCTCGATGGCAATGCCCTTATTCTTATCACTTATCATATTATCATCATCGAACGCCAGATCTACCACAGACATCGGCGATTATGGGTCGACATTCATTCTTTTGCTCGGATGCCCCTCAAAAAAGCTGTATTATCCAAATCTCTCCTCGTCAACATCTGATAAGACTCTCCAAACAGTTCCCGGTTTCCCAAATTCCAAACAACTGACAATTTGAAAGCTCTTATTTTTGTCAATAATCATATAGTATGCTATATTATATTCCATGTTTTTATAAAATGTATAATTCTAATTAGAGTCTGCGGCATTTGCAAAACAAATAGTTCACATATCTACCGAAAATCAAAAGTGTTTATCGAGAGCAAACATACAAATAAAAGTGGAAGTAAAAATACAGGTGATTTTACGCCCCCAACGACACAATTTAGATCGATTCATCATATGAGCATCCGTCAACCACTCACAAATACAACGTGAAAGGTTTGAGTTTTGTACAATTATAATTGTACAGTTCAATGTGGGGACTTTCGAGGTATAGAGGTTAAGGTGTTTGCCTCTCATTCATTAGGTGCTGGGTTCGAATCCGGATAGCGACGGAAAATTTTCTTCTAAAATTTTCTCCTTTGACATTCTTTCCGGCTCCCTAAAAATGTTCTGTCGTCGGCTTCCATCTGCACTTTCTGCCCCACCCCCCTCACCTTTGCCCCCTTCTCTGAGCTCCTGACTCTTTCTGCAGCTTTTCAACTGCAACTCCTTGGCTCCTTCTTACTGCTTTCCTTCAGCCACACCCCTGATCTTATGGTAGATAAGATCTAACAACTAGCCTTCTGGGATAAAGGTAAAAAATCTCTGAGGTCCCCTGTGCAAGTTGTGAAAGTTGAAGATCCCTTGGTGCTCCAAAATCGATAAGCGTAAGCACTTGCAATAAAAATGTGTCATATACGTGCAAACGATCAGAGTTGTTACAAGAGTAGAAGGAAGCGTGCCGAGGACGATCGATTTTTGATGGGAGAGAAATAAGAACAAACCACACCAGAGCACCGCCAACCACCCACCAGATATAAAGCAAAATTATTTCAGGAAAAAGTAAAGACAGACCAAGTTCTTATTACAAGCTTTCGCACATTGCTCATGGGTGTACACCAAGTGCACACCACAACGGATTGTGAAGATGATACGCGATGACCTTGGGAAAAAATCAGGAAGGGGGGGTTGGTGGCGAAGTGGGTAAACAAAACGAACTTTGGCTGTCATACCCAGCACAAACCCATTAACGCGGGACTAATGTAGTCCGAGAGCGCTTTGTAAAAAGACAATACTTTGATGTAGGCAATTTTAAGCCCAAATGGAAAAAAATTAGATCATTTAGGGGGTGGGCTACGACTCTGCCCGTCAGGGCTAACTTGGACATACAAGGATACAGCGTCCAAGCAGAAAGACGGAAGATACTCGATAAAAACCTCCCCATACAGGAAACGAACTCTGCTCTGTGGGTGGTTGGCGGGCGCTATGATATGATTTGCTCCTTCTTGCCTATCAAACTTCAATTGGCCTTATCTCGTCTCCGTTTTTTGTCGTTGTTACTGTCTTGTAACAGCTCTATTCCTCGGCACTTATATAACCTTATTCTCTTGCAAGTGCTGTTAACTCTTACTAAAACTAAAGAACTGTGGTCTTCTGTGCGCCACAGAGAAGCACCTTACCCTCTACGTTCTCATATTGAGGTTCTGAACGTCTAGTCCTTACCACTACACAACATACGCCGGATGGAGGCTTTTTTTTGGGGGGGGGGGGGTGTAAGCGTTTTACAGCGCTCGCAACTGCATGTCATATGAGCGCGCGGGACACATTTTACATTTTCAGTTGGCAGGACATTTTTGAATTTTGCCCGGGTGGCGGCCGCAGCCTACTCTTGTCTATTTATGACCACCAAGGGATATTTAACGTGCTCAACTTGTACACGGGACCTCCAAGATTGTTCGTTCTTATCCGACAATGCTATGTGTAGATCTTACCTACCATAAGATCATGTGTATGGCTGAAAGACAACAGTAAGAAGGAGCCACGGAGTAGCATTAGAAAGGCTGCAGAAAGAATCAGGAGCCCACAGGAGCGAGGAAAGGAGGAGGGGGTGGGTGCAGAAAGTAGAGACGAAAACAGACGAAAGAACAATGTTAGAGAGCAGGAAAGGATGTGAAAAGAGAACATTTTTAAAGAAAGTTTTTGTCAAAATTTTGAAGAAAATTTTCCGTCGCTATCCGGATTCAAACCCGGGATCTAATGAATGAGAGGCAAACACCTTGGCCTCTAGACAACAAGAGCCCTCTCGACCCAGCTCTGTGCGGAGGTTCCACAGGTGTCAACACCACGGGGCCATGGGTTATTCAACAAAGGCAAGAACGGGGGAGCTCCAAGGGGCCGGTGTTTACAGTGAGCACCGCACCACACCTTCACGCCTGATGGGTCTATTCAACGCCTGGCTCGCCACAAGATGAAACCAGAAAACTCTCTGATGAAACTAAGTTCAGGTTACAAGCAACTAATCATTTTTGTAAATCTTAAACGTATCCTTCGATCATGTTGGCCTGGAACTTACAGCATCAGTTCTTAGTAAAGTAACATTTGTAGACGTTTTACGTCTCTATCGGCCGGCACATTTCTATCATCTACGAGACGACGAGTTGCTTTGATCCAGCCTGTCAAGGCCAACTCAAGCTGAAAGTGATACAAATTCCTAGCAGAAAGACGGAGACATTCGATTTCTTTCACGTTTCACTTGTTCATCCTCTGTTTCCGTTAAGCGTCGAGGGGAGATGCAGTTTTCTATGGTAGGCCAGCTCCGCAGCTCTTTCAGT
>NW_004797423.1:697092-698412 GCF_000002075.1 Aplysia californica
CCCCCCCAACCACACATACATACATACATTACAAACCAACCAACACACAAACCAACCTACCCTACAAATTGCTCATGTTGAGACAGTGGCCCGATCCTGCCACCAACCCCTCCCCACCCCCTATCAGAGATGGACCTTGGAAACGAGGAACCTGCCTGTTAAAAGATCTCATCAAGTTAATAATAGCTTTAAGAGCCTAAGTTCCTACCATCAACTCACGTCATAATTATATAATCACCATCATAATCTGCCAGGTCTGAAACAGACTGACGATCATGATTCGTAATTCAAGTCATTGCTGGGATGCTCTAACAATATCCTATATTATCCTGATTTCCCTCGTCATCAATCTGTTAAGGTTTTCCAAGTAACTCCTGCCCTGCCTCGTTTGCCTTTTTATTGTTGTTGTATTTTTTCCAGAGAACAAGATGTTCAAGGCCTTCACGTCGATTCAAGTGTCCCAGAATCTTGCAAGGCTCGAATGGGCTTCTTTCTGCATCTGATTTGATTTCTTTTCTTTCCATGGTGAAATGGTATACGTTTAACAACATTATTAGTTATTATTAAGAGGCGGGACCTCCGAGTTTAACGTCCATCTACGAAAGGACCGAGCCAAGTGGGTCGGAAATTTGTGTTAAGTGCCTCTCCAAAGGACACAACGTCGGGCCGAGCTGAGGCAACCTCACGATTACGAGTCCGGTAGCCTAACCTCCAGGCCACCGACGCCATATTTCTTTCCATGAAATTATCAACAGTTTTCTAAGAACCCACATAGCAAATATATACGGAAGAAAGCAGAGTAATATCTACAGATGGCTTGGTGCTGGCTTTGCTCATCTTGGGAAAACTTAACTGTGTTCTCCTCTCCCAGGGAGTGATTCAAAGATAGTAAATCTTGTACGCCTCAATTGACAAAATTCAGATCGTTTACGAGATACTCGGCGCGACTTTAGAGAGCAAACGAGACTACGTATAATCTGTATACGAAATAAAGAAAGAGAAACGGATTATAACGATTTTAAGATGCACGAGCAAGGATGAGTGTGGAAGCACAAGTGTGCATGAGTGCAATCTAGCGTGTGTGTATGTGTGATGAGTGTGTGTGTGTGGGTGGGTGTGTGTGAGTGTGTGTGTGCGCGTGTGTGTGTGCGCGTGTGTGGTCTCTCTCTCTCTCTCTCTCTCTCTCTCTCTCTCTCTCTCTCTCTCTCTGTGTGTGTGTGTGTGTGTGTGTGTGTGTGTGTGTGTGAAAGCACGAGTTTTTTCCTTTGTTGAGTTTGTCTGCATGTTCATCTCTTCTCTTGCACCACGTTACTGTTACGG
>NW_004797423.1:699317-700513 GCF_000002075.1 Aplysia californica
AAACCACCACTCTTCAGACCTAACAATTTTAATGAAGGTAGCCTGATATCTGCCACACACAAACACACAACACTGCAGTCTGGCCACTTTTGAGACACCCTGGACTTACTATAGCCCATTAAAAAAGGAAGAACACTCCAGTGCAGGAGAGTTCCACAAAATATCGACTTTTGAAAGAAAAAAAAAAGCTGGCTATTATTTCAAAGTTGTCCAGAAGGCGCCCTATAAAGTAGTCAGGCCGACAAGGGTTGCGGAAAAAAACCCTCTCTCGGAAGAGCGTCTTACTCACTATCGACCGGTCAGCAAAGACGATGTAGACTAATCGCATTTTAGATTGACGAGCCACTCGAAAGAATGAACAACCACGCCACCCTGCTCAAAGGCTCTTTGCTTCGTATTCGGAGCGCAGAGGTCTGTTTTTTTCTTTCCACGTCCTGGAGAGATTGAGAGGGGCCTTTTGCTCTGACCATTCTAGATTCTAACTAGAGGGGCGCATTCCAAAGAGGGAGGGAACAAAGAATGTTTGAGTATACTTTAGCCCCCTCCATTCGGAACTTATGTGACCTAGTACACTCCTCCGGGGTGGACACGCTCTTTAAGTCACGGTGACGTCATGCATGAAGACGTGTTGAGCTTATTTTAAAAATGAGGGTCCAAATGTACTTTTAAGCGTATACCATTATATATGTGAAATCAAAAATATAATTTTTTTTAAAAGAAAGAAAAATGAAATCGGGCAAACGACATTAATTCCTCCCCGGGGCGGGTCATTTTTCTTGGTTTTTTTCCTCAACACCTTTTACGTCCTTTTTAAAAACAAAGTTCTTTGTTGATTTTACAAGACTAACAAAATGTAAACTTTGGAATTTTCAAGGAAGTCTCCCAACGTTGGCAGCCATTTTCTTGCTATATGTAATGTTACTCTATCACCAGGAGACCACCATCCATTTTATTTGCAAATGTCTCGACTTGTATTTCAGATATATCACGGACATTTGTAATCAAAATCAAGACAAATGAACAAACTTTAAGATAATACCATTAACTCAATATGCCCAAAACTTGACGAGCGCCTGGCTCCACCAAGGAACTCTTGATTTTTTATGCAGAAATTGTTCCTTGAAAGTTGCAGGCAACAAACCCAAGAGGCCAGCAAACTTGTGCGTGTAGCTGTGTGTGTGTGTGTGTGTGTGTGT
>NW_004797423.1:702265-703290 GCF_000002075.1 Aplysia californica
CTCTCTCTCCTCCCCCCCCCTCTCTCCCTCCCTCCCTTCCCCTCTCAACCCCTTACAACCCTCTCTCTAGCTCTTGCCATTTATGCACCAAGCACAGTCCACCCAGAGCAACAGACACATCTACCAGGGCATCTCCAAATGTCACGGAACACAACAAGAAAAACAGTCTCTCTAATACGATTACTTCACTAATCAGAACGTATCGCCTCTAGGTTAAGTCTTTCTGCTTTTTCTTTCCCCCTTATATAATTACCCTGCAGCCGTAAAGTACACAAACACGACACGAGACACTGCTATAGCTTGTTCACTTTCGTATGTCCGCGTTTATTAAAAATTTCCAGCGAGTCTGTTAATTGGTCGCTTTTAAGCACAAGGGGGCTATCTCGAAAAATGGTAGAAGAAAATCGAAAGTAAAGTTTTTGCCCCTTGTTCAGTTTCCTTAAAAGACAAAGAGGCTTTTCTCTATTACCAAACAAATATACACACCATTGAAACCAAATTTCTATAGGCAGGGCAATGCCCACTTTTGGTGTAGGTCAAGATTTCTGGAAACCCTCAAAATCTAGGTTAGCCCGCTTGTCCTTAAAAGCGTACGACGTGGGGAACTCTGTGCCACCACTTTCCAAAGAAGAAACTCGTTAATCCGATCCGCACGCTTTGGATAGCAGTCTGTCAAAATGATTTTTTGAGAAATACTGAAAATTTCAAAGAGATCTTCGGACTAGAAGTATTCTAAAATATGAAAAATACAACCCCGGGGGTACAAAATGACCCCAGGGCGAACAGATAGGGTTAAGACAGTGACACCACCCTACCCCCAAATTTCTGTGTAGTGTAAGTTTGTAATATTCATCAAGAGGGTCTAGACGTTTCCACGTGAGTCTAGAAAAGTTATCATCCGTATGTTGGACCGTGTCTCATCGGCCTGCATAAAAGTGTGGCGTTAATTTTGTTTTTGTTTTAAAAGGCCAACTATTCTATGTTACAGACGGTAAACCCCTATAATTTCTTTTTTAAGGGGGGGG
>NW_004797423.1:703390-704460 GCF_000002075.1 Aplysia californica
GGGTCCACTTTAGGCTTACATCAAAGAAAACGTGTTTGAACAATAGTTTGAGGTGACCTTTATTAAACGGGTTTCTACATTTTGTTATTCATCTGACTTTTTAAACCAGCATGAGTAGATGGTTGGCGGGTACTCTGGTGTGGTTTTCTCCTTCTTTCCTACCAAATAATATCCATCGCCCTTATCTCTCCTCCTCATGTTTGTGCTTGTTACTCTTGGGTAACAGATCAAATCTTCGCCACGTATATGACCTTATTGTGTTGAAAGTGTCGTAAAATTTGCTAAAACTAAAGACAGGAATGCAGAGACCTGAGAAGAGCGAATTGTCTGTATCATGTTTTAACTACGGACAGGCGAAAGTGAACGAACTATAGATAGCAGCTTACACGAACACGCAGTACATAATAATATTGAGCCTAAACGTGGGGGATGGGGGGGTGGGGGATGGGGATGGGGGAAATTAATAAAGAGGGAGCTTGCCTACAGGTAAATATAAGTGGCTCCGTAATTAATCTTTCGCCAGAGGATGGAGAAAAAGTGCAAACATAGTTAATGGTATTACACGCAAAGAGCATTAGGAGGAAGGATAGGTTCAATATACCAAGAGGGTGAAAAACAGAAAAATAAGATTGTACTCGTCGACTTGCACTTTTACAGGGAATGATTAGATCGTTCTCTCCGAGCAAGTAAACACACTGTCCGATTTTGCGGAGTGCCCAGTGCAAAGATAAAGAAGGGGGCTCTCATTTCTCATGGTATAGAGATTACGGTTTTCCGCCTCTCGTTCAATAGGTCTCTGATTCGAAACGTGACAGTGACGGAAATTCTTTTTTTTTCTCTAAATATGCTCTCCTTGCAATTCCTTTCCTGCTCTCTAACCATGTTCCGTCGTCTGTCCTCGTCTCCACTTTCTGCCCCCACCCCCCTTTAACGCCCCCCTCCTTTGGGCTTCTGACTCTTTCTGCAACCTTTCTACTGCTACTCCTTGCCTCCTTCTTACTGCTGTCTTTCAGCTACACCCTGATCTTAAGGTAATAAAATCTTTTTATTTATTTATTATTGGGGGGGGG
>NW_004797423.1:704560-706590 GCF_000002075.1 Aplysia californica
AATGCATAAGGTCATATGAGCGCGCGGGACACACCTAATACTTTTAGTTGTTAGAAAATTTTGAATTTCGCCCGGGTGGCGGCCGAAGCCTACTCTTATCGATTTTAGACCACCAAAGGATCTTTAACGTGCGCAACTTGCACACGGGCCCTCCGAGATTTTTCGCCCTTGTCCGAGAAGATTAGGCGTAGATCTTTCCTACCAGAAGATCAGGGGTGTGGCAGAAAGACAGCTGTAAGAAGGAGTCAAGGAATAGCAGTAGAAAGGCTGCAGAAAGAGCCAGGAGCCCAGTAATAAAATCTGACACCTAGTCTTCTCGGACAAGGGCAAAAAAAATCTCGAAGGTCCCGTGTATAGGATGCGCATGTGAAGGATCCCTTGGTGGTTCAAAATCTATAAAAATAGGCTTCGGCCGCCGACCGGGCAAAATTTACAATTAATTTCTAGAAAACTGAAAAAGTTTTATGTGTTCTGCGCGCTAATGTGACCTTGTTGAGTTGCAAGCGCCGTAAAACACTTACCAAAGCAAACAAAGGTAAGGAAGACCAATGTAAGTACGAGAAAGATGCTATATTGGCAGCGCCTTGTTCGGTTTCCCAAGAAACCTGGCACACATGTATTTGTGAATATCACACGGACATACTACGGGGACCATCCCTGGCTTTACTGTCAACGATGAAAATATCATAGATGTAATAATAATAGTAAAAGCTGATCAAAGGCACAAAAAAGTAAGTATGCAGATTCCAAGGGCTCTCAAGCTTTGGAAGTTACAAAACTTTGGCGCCCATTTTCTCTGTAATTTTCCCTCTGGCTCCCGACTACTCCATCTCTGTCAATAGCTCTACTTCTATTCAAGAAAGAAGGATATTTTTTCCACCAAAAACACACAAAAATCAACGAGCTGATGATATCAATAACTTCATTTCTCAAAAAAGAGACCTTCAAAATTTAATGTGCCTTCAGATTGGAAATTGATAATTTAAAACAAAATTTGCCAAAGCATAAATGCCACACCAAATCCGACTCCCCGCGGGCACTTAGCGTATTTTGATCAACTGATTCTGAAAATGAAATAAGTTTTAAGCTCCGATAATTATTTTAAAAAATTCTGTGCGTAAAGTTCAACCCGGCAAGACGTCAAACTTCAAGGGAATTATAATCATGCATCCCAGCTCACCTACACCAAATATTACCTAGATTGCACCCCCAAAAATATATATCTAGCGAAAGTATCTAGCGGCGCTTGCTTTCTCGATCACGTCACCAATCCCTCGTCCACCTGTCCAGTTTTTATTCAAGTTTCCGGTTACATGTAACGATCTGTCGAAGGAACGATAGATCGTCGCAATTTTTGTAAATGTATTTTAGCGCGTAATCGGGCCTTTAGCCAACAAGTCTGAAGGAATAAATGTACATGGGCCGTATAAAGCCGCATGACGTGACGATTATTCCCTAAAGGTATTAATTCGCGTGACTCTGTGCAGCAATTAACCCCTGGTGGAGCCATCAACTTTACTGCGTGCCGTGCCCGCGATAGGTTCGGTGAACTGGCATAATTCCTTCTGTTCAATTTCACTCTACACTGCAGCAACTTGTTCGGAGAGCCTAAAGAAATGGGTGGCGGGGACAGATCAGGATAAGGTTGACAGATGGATAGATAGATAAATAAACAGACAGATAGATAGATAGATAGACAGACAGACAGACAGACAGACAGACAGACAGACAGACAGGCAATAGATAGATAGATAGATAGATAGATAGATAGATAGATAGATAGATAGATAGATATGAAATGCGGGGTGGGGGAGTATCGAGAAACAACACAGGACATACTGATGGACTAACCAACAGATAAACAGAAAGAAACAGAATAGACAGATGAACAGGCAGACACACGGACACACAAACAAACGGACAAACAGAGATGGATTGCAAAGATCTCCCGGTGAGACCCGCGTGTGGTCGATATAAGGGTCAGTAAGGCACGGACAAAGGAGAGAGAGAGAGAGAGAGAGAGAGAGAGA
>NW_004797423.1:707499-708895 GCF_000002075.1 Aplysia californica
CTCTCTCTCTCTCTCTCTGTGCGTGTGTATGTATAATATACATGTATACCTTTCTCTCCACACATTTTCAGAGACGAGGCCTGCAATATCAACCAGAAGGGGGAGACCCTAAAAACAACCCACGTAGGCACAGTAAGAATCAGACATTCAAATAATCGATCCGTTCTACGATAAAACTCGATACACGCGCAGTACATGCACTTGCTTTGGGGGGTCTGTCTTCCTTTCTTAGAAAAAAAAACCCGATAAAGATTTTTTTTAAATAAAAGGGAAAAAAACTATCAAACCAATTTGAACGTCATTAGTATCGCTTTACTCTACAAGACGAGAAAAATAAACAACACCCTGACCAAAATCAATGACACAAACACATCGGAAGGGCATCAGTGCGGTGTTACTCTACAACCCAGTTTCCTCTCAGGGGACTAATTAGGACTCTGTAGTCGACCGATTTCTCAACATAATTTGATAGCCCCGACGGTGCTAAACTGTACCGCCAAAAAAAAAAAAAAAATCCAAACAAAATTGAAGTGACCAACACTTTCTCATTCTGGACCGAGCTTAATAGATGTGCCTCATCGCCCACGGTAAAACCTTCCCTTTACACCCATTTCTTTCTTTTTTTCTATGAGGTACGGGTACGCTAAAGTTTATTATTAGTATAGTAGAGGGTTTTACGGCGCTTTCAACTGGTTTGTGGGGGGGGGGGTGCTTGTATTGTTTTGGGGTTGGTTTTTTTAAATAGTTTTTTTTCTTTACTGTTGTACAAAATATGGGCAAGATGTCGCGGGAGAGAGCAAGAAAGAGAAAATTCATTCCTAAATGACGTGGAAGAATTTACAATGTTTAGTAAAAAATCATCAAAATAATTAAGTTAGTCTATGCTTCACCATGCAAAGAAATCAGAAACAGACAGTCGCTTTTCATTTAAACCCACCCCGGTGTTCTTAAATTCGATTTGGGTATACAAAGCATTCGAGACATAACAGAAACATATCAGTAATATAATATTTTTAAAAACTCTTCCCCCGCCCTAAAAAAAACCCATTACTTAATGGAATTATTCGATTTCAAAGCGCAGAACTGGACATTTCATTGGCTGCGTGTGACGCATCAATCGGCCGGAGAGCGACCAATGTTTGCCAGGCTGAGCACACTGTTGCTAAGGAAAATGACACTTAGACTACTCTAAATTGTTTCGACGTCTGTCCAAACTAAGCTGTTATCGTGGAAACATCGGTCTGGTTGTGGTTTACTCACACACGGAGCTCGCTCTCTCTCTCTCTCTCTCTCTCTCTCTCTCTCTCTCTCTCTCTCTCTCTCTCTCTCTCTCTCTCTCTCTCTCTCTTTCTCTGTCTCTTCCCCCACTCTCTTGCTCCTTTTCTCCCTTACACAC
>NW_004797423.1:709051-710131 GCF_000002075.1 Aplysia californica
TGAAAAAAAAAAAAAATCAACCTTAAAAACCGCCTACGGTCACGACTAGTTTCGGTAAACCCACACCCGCCTTTCAGCAACACCCCTGATCTTCTGGTAGGAAAGACCTACACCTAGCCTTCTCGGTCATGGGCGAAAAATCTCAGAGGGCCCGTTTGCAAGTTGCGCATGTTAGAGATCCCTTGGTTGTCTAAAATCGATATAAGAGTAGGCTTCAGCCGCCACCAGGGGAAAACTCAAAATTTCCTACCAACTGAAAAAGTTTAATGTGTCCCGCGCGCTCTTAAGACCTTATGCAGCTGCGAGTGCCGTAAAACACTTACATGTACTTTTTTTTTAAACCAAAAAAACCCAAAAAACCACACCTTTAAAAAACCGCCAACGGTCACGACCAGTTCTGGTAAACCCACACCCTTAAAAAAACCCACGAATGAACGAGTTAAGCTGAACCAACAACCCTTCTCGCACATTTCCTTCGTAACATCCTCCTTCCAGCTGACCCCTCGCCCCGGCTGATCAAAGTCAAATATCTTATTTCCGCCGGAAAATTGGACCTCCTCCAGTCTCCTTCACCCACGGAACCCACGCAAACTCTGCTGACTTTGGCCACGACGATCCGCGATGCTGATTCGGATCCCAGATACTCATCCCCTCGACCGTTGAAGAGTCGTTTGCGGCGTAAATCAATCATTTCACCCGTGTGGTGAGGCCTCGGTTCCGTCATGCCGAAAATGTAATTCTCTCTGTCAAGCAGTGAACCATTGTTGGGGTATTTATTTGACGATGACAACGATAAAAAAACGACAATGAAAGTAAAAAAATATAAAAATAATAGTCGTAACAGCAATAGCAACAACAAACACAATAATACTGTTTAAAACATCAACGATTACCATCATCATAATAATAATAAGCGTGATAATGAAAATAAGAATAACAGAAGTAATGATGATGATGATGATGATGATGATGATGATGATGATGATGATGATGATGATGATGATGATGATCATGATGATGATCATGATGATGATGATGATGATGATGATGATGATGATGATGATGATGATGATGATGATG
>NW_004797423.1:710231-711760 GCF_000002075.1 Aplysia californica
CCCCCCCCCCATTTGCTAAAATAAATCATCATCTAAAAGGCAAAAAGTCGTAGTGACCCAATTAATATGTGGCCCCACAGAGAGCAAAGACCCAGAGTGTGGGTGGAAGGTCAACAAAGTTCACAATGGAAGGTTCACCAGAATCGGAACTTTACCCGAAACGTACACATTCCAGGAAGGAAGGAACGGAACGACACCCTCCCCTCACTATGTTCCCCAGCCTAATTGGACGAGGATTTGGTTCATAAATCTGAGCAGAAAGCACCCAAAAAAATCCTTCCATCTCACTAATGCAGGATGGCCACCTATCCGATATGTAGGTTCAGAAAAATCGGACCGGTTCAGAGGTATCGAGTGGCTAATCTACCCGTACAACTAGCTGGACGTTATGTGAGGACAAATTATGACGATGGAAGCAGCGAAACAAAGGTTTGAGATTTTGTCTTCTGACATCAGTTCTGAAGTCCTCCATCGTACCCTCCAACTCCATTCTGAAATTTGGCAGAATGTTTTACGCTCTCGTTGGCACGAGTACGTCATTTAAGGGCAGGGCTTCAAGAGTTCCAAGTTTGAAACATTGTGCAATTCAAAGTAAATGCCAAAAAAAAAAAGAACAGCGTATACAAGATAAATGCAGTAGACGTGACAAACTGACATATATACGAGTCAAGTAGTCCTTGATACGAGTATAAATGAAATATCCAGGAATTACATATTCAGACCCGACGGAGTCAAACAGGTACAGACATGTGAAACAGTGAGGACAGACAGAGATACGGGAGATATGAGCAAAATAAGATTTTTAAAAACAACAAAAAAAACCTCAACCAAACAAGCTAAGTAAAAATTCTCACTGATTTATCAATTGGGGTCCAACGTAGTCGAGCAGGCACGACATCTAGTTTATTTTAAAATGTAGACAGAGCGGTCGCTGCCATCAGACAAAGTGCCTTAAATAACCTAATTGTGTTGATAGGGGGCGTAAAACTCATACCATTTCACCATTTTCAGACAAAGTGTACAAAATAGAACTTGTGTGCAGTCTGTGTGCAAATAGAACCGCTGAACCAGTCCGAGTTCTCTGAACCGACATATCGGATAGGTGGCCATCCTGCATAACAGGTTAAATGGCTGGACCTCCCACGTCAGTGCAATAAATATCTGTGGGTACTGACTAGGGCCAAAAACTCGGGAGATCCAACAACACCGTGCGTAAACACCATAAAACATTCAGTAGACGGAGACTGCAGACTGACTGCAGACTGACCGCAGACAGCAAACGTCCAGGGAACAGATAGGCGGGGACTACTAGAAATTTCTTTTTTTTAGCATAAGATCAAAAAGTATGGATCCAGAAAGAGAATTTATAATAAAGATGGTGCATGGTAAGCTTGGGCCGGGCAGTTTTTGGTCACTGAGGAATCGTTGGTATGGTTTGGTGGTAAAAGTCAGTTTGAGTTCATAAAGGAACCGTAGTGTTATTATTATTGTTATTGCTGTTGCTATTATTATTATTATTATTATTATTA
>NW_004797423.1:714096-715292 GCF_000002075.1 Aplysia californica
TCTCTCTCTCTCTCTCTTTCTTTCTTTCTTTCTTTCTCTCTCTCTGTCTCTCTCACACACACACACACACACACACACACACACACACACACACACTCTCTCTCTGTCTCTCTGTCTGTCTGTCTGTCTGTCTGTCTGTCTGTCAATCTGCCTGTCTGTCTGTCTGTCTGCTCTCTCTCTCTCTTTAGACGGATCTAAAAAATCAAACTCCCCCTTCAGACAGCCCAAACAAAAACAACAATAATAACAACAATAATAATAATAAGATCAAACCAATCAGCACTAAATAGCACCGATGAACAAAAAACACCTGGGAAACGACCCAAATGACCCTAAACAACCAAAATGTCCTGAAATTATTTTCGTCACAAAGCGCATAACTGTAACGATAACAGAATCCAACGATCTAGACAGCTCACATTCAGTTATCCCTAAAGAATTAATCCCAAAAAAAACTGGACACACACACACACACGTAGCCTCCTCGCCGGCCAGAGAAATGCCTATTGGTCTGTGGGGAAATTAGTCCATGATGGAAATATATATGTATAAGTCACCATAACATGCAGTGAGATCAAAGTCTCAGCAGAAACGTCACGGTTGGAATGCCTCCACAAAATAATTAAAACGTACTACTACTCCGAATCTTCAGAAAATAACTAAGATACACTCGGAATTTCCCCCCTTTTTTTCGTTTTTAGAATTTTTTTCAGAAAATCACCAAAAACACAGTATTCATAAAAACAAACAAATTATGATATACTCGTAAAACTTCCAGAAATCACAAAAACATACTCGAAATATTTTCAGAAAATGACCAAAACAAACTTCTGTGAGGGAAGAACCAAAATGATTAAAACCATACACACGAGAAATGAGGTCAGAACTCCATCCTTCCGGGTCGAGCACAAGAGCAAACTAACAGGACTAACAAAGTCACGGCCTCGCAATCTTAAGTAACCAATACCTACATCTCACAAAGGGTCGATATACAGTATAGAGAACGGCGAGAGGGGGGGGGGAAGGGAGGAGGAAGGGAGAAAGAGATCGGGGTAGAGAGCTTGATCATCGCTAGCCACTACTACTGTACTAGATCTGGCTAGCGTCGGCTTCGGCCCGCGGAGATCACCAGTGGCGGCTGTGGGCCACTCACAGCGGAGTCAGCTTCACGGCTGAACGTACTGCACGCTCGCTGG
>NW_004797423.1:718815-720869 GCF_000002075.1 Aplysia californica
CTTTGATGAGAGTGAGGCTGAGGAGAGCGTGGGGGTGGTGTCCAGATTAGTAATTAGGATCGAGTTGATGCTAATAAATATGAAGGGGGGCAAAGCGTAGATGAGTATAACGAGTTTATGTTAACTATGAGGAGATACGGCGGACAATCATTTCTACAGGGTGAGGAGACAGTGGAGGGAGCTTGCCACGGGGCTTCAGCTTCAGGGAGTAATTACCATTTCCAATCACTACCTCACGTTAGGGCTGGGCAAAGAGTCGCTTTAGCAAAGTCCGGATAATGTTAGTGCACCTCTTAGACAAATAATATGTTATGAACCGATTCGGCAAATGGGATAGAACAACTTTGAAAAATGGGTAAGCATCACTTCAACAATAATGGGTGCAACCACTTCGGCAGACGGGTCAGGAAAGAGAGTTAAGAGTCTGAATTCGGATTATGTCTTATTATATATTCAATTATCCGGATATTTTATGCGGATTTTGTCCACCTCTACCTCACGTGCCTCCTGAGTGGTGGGGATTATACATAGTGCACACTTGCCAATCGGATTCTGTCGAACTGAGTCGGGGGTGTGACAGATTTTCCTCCGAGGAGCAGCAAAAGCTACCACATAGTGCACACTGCCCATCGGATTCAGTCGCACTGAGTCGAACTGAGTCGGGGCCGGTCAGATTTTGTTACATGGTGGGGCAAAAACTATCATCTTGGCACAACTTGACCGAATTCGATCGTGACCTAAAAAAACAAATCCGTTTATTTTTTAACCCTATCCGTACGCCCTGGGGTAATTTTTTACCCCCAGGGTTGTATTCCTCACATTTTAGAATACTTCTAGTACGAAGATCTTTTTGAAACTTTTAGTATTTCTCAAAAAATCATTTTGACAGACTGCTATGCAAAGGGTACGGATCGGATAAACGAGTAAATTTCCTCTTTTGGAAAGTGGTAGCACAGAGTTCTCCACGTCGTATGGATACAATAGTAAAACACGGCGTACGGATAGGGTTAAAGTCGCGAGTCGAATAATCCGCCGCTGTGTGCAGTATGTGAGTATTGTGAGTGTGCGGAACGCGGTAATGAACGGTGTCTATTTGGAGAAGCTGATGCTGATAGATCTAAAACGTTATCGACGTTCGCCATGTCTGTAGGATTCAAAAACCTCTCAACACAGCAATTGTGGTATGTAGCAGTCGGCACTCGAAGCCAGTATGGAACGAAAAAGCTCTGTTGTGAACGGGATGTTTTGCGTTAATAACAACATGCGCCCGTCAAATAGTAATAAGTTTATTCTTGTCAAATTTGACACGACAAGAAAGGCGGACATTCGTAGTGTGCACTGAAGCTGCCTATATCCCTTTTGGTACCATGGATTATCAGCACATTTATTTTTCAGTGAGTGTTTTACAGCGCTCGCAACTGCATACGGCCATATTATGAGCGCGCGAGACAGATAAACATTTTCAATTGGTTGGAAATTTTGAATGTTGCCCGGGTGGCGGCCGAAGCTTACTCTTACCGATTTTAGACCACCAAGGGATCTTTATAAGTGCGCACCTTGCACACGGGACCTCCAAGATTTTTCACCTTTATCCGAGAAGGCTAGGTGTAGATCTTTCCTACCATAAGCTCATGGGTGTGGCTGAAAGACAGCAGTAAGAAGGAGCCAAGGTGTAGCACAAGAAAGGCTGCAGAAAGAGTTCGGAGCCCAGAGGAGGGGGCAAAGGAGGTGAAGGGGTGGAGGCAGAAAGCGGAGACGAAAGCAGACAGCAGAACACTGTTAGAGAGCAGGAAAGAAAGTGAAAAGAGGAAATTTTAGAGAAGAAAACTTTCCGTTGCTATCCGGATTCGAACCGGGGGCCTTTTGAATGAGAGGCGAACACCTTAACCTGTAGACCACGAGAGCCTCCTTGTACAAGTTCAAAAATTGTAAAGAAGGGCAAAGTTGTACCGACACTTCGCTACCCTAGAACGACAAAGCTCCCTCATATCTTAGTGATCTCATCCAGATTTATGTTCCATCTAGATCACTAAGATCAGGCGACCAGTATCTTT
>NW_004797423.1:723691-725138 GCF_000002075.1 Aplysia californica
ACCCCCCCCCCCAAAAAAAAGGGAGTAATAATGATGCTGAATGTTTTTTTAAAAGAAAATAAAGGAGCAAACCACACCAGAAGATCTGCCAACAACCTAAGTCATTACTGTTTTTAAAGAGGCAAATTGAAACCTTACTTATACGACTGCCCCTCCCTCCCAAAAATGATAGTGCACCACAAGCCGTTAATAGATTCAGAATCAACGACTATAAAACACCCCATTTAAAAAAAAAAAATTTTTGTAAAGTGGTTTACGGCGCTCGCAACTGCATAGGTCATATGAGCGCGCGGGACACACTTAATATTTTCAGTTGGTAGTAAATTTTGAATTTTTCCCGGGTGGCGGCCGAAGCCTACTCTTATCGAGTAGTCCCCAAAAACACCCCAGACTTGTTTGTTATCAGGGAGGACAACCACACACATTTGGTCGCTTTTAAGGACAAGTGGGCTAACCTATCGGGGGATTCCTGAAATCTGGAACTACATCAAAAGTGGGCATTGCTCTGCCTATAGGAGAAGTTTGGTTTCATTGGTGTGTTTTTGCGTTTGGTTATACAGAAAACTCTTCTTGTCTTTTAAAGAAACTGAACAAGAATCCAAAAACTTCACCTTCGATTTTCTCAATTAAAATTGTTGGGGATAGCCCCCTTGTGCTTTTAAAAGCGACCATTTATAGTCCAGACGGAAATCTGCTCATACCAACGGCACATAGCCCATATCAACGTCTGTGGTGCAGCGGTTAGGCTTCGCTGTTGTACGCAGGAGATCAGAGTTCGATTACCGAGTGGGGAGTATTTTTATCGAGTATCTCAGTCTTTCTGTGTGGGTGTTGTGTGCTTGTGTCCCTCTCAGCCTCTCATCACGGGTAAGCCCTGACAGGACCGCCTCCTAAGTGATCTAAAGTGTGTCGATAGGGGCGTAAAAATACATGTACATACTAACATTCTTTAGAAAATCGCCCATTAGATACATTTGATTAATTTACTTGATAAAATCGTGGCCGCCAGGATTTTCCTTCACGGAGGGACAAAAAGCTGCCATTTTGGCACGTTTTTATCAAATTCTCCCCCCAAAAAAAGAACCATGTTTGATTTTGGGGGTTTGATCGAATTGTGGCGAAGTGGTAACTTTTGCCCTTCTATGGGGAAGATCAGGCGGGCCCCGATTCAATTCGACTGAATTCGATTGGTTATGTGCAGTGGGTATTAGATGAGAGCGAGAGATCGTCCATCTTCCTTCGTGCGATCTTATGCATACAACTACAACCGAGGGAGCGGGTCGGCGGAGATCGCTATTTCCTGACCGGGAGGGGGGTGGAGTGCGTGAGGCGAGTTCGATATGTGTGTACAAGTCTGCAGTATCTACTCAGAGACGTCTCCGACGGAGATATACCAATCACAATGCTTTGTGCCTCTACACAAAGTTTTAAAAAATCGGGGGCGAGG
>NW_004797423.1:728143-728601 GCF_000002075.1 Aplysia californica
TGTGTGTGTGTGTGTGTGTGTGTGCGTGCGCGCGCGCGCGATTGCACGTTTACCCATAAAACCTAAAAGGAAGAACATCCCAACCGCTTGAGATTTAGAAGTCAATATTCTCGAATAAGGGCAAACCAAACATCCCGCTCGCCTGCAGCAGCGCCTCAATTCCAGCGCCAAAAAGAAAGGGCGCTTCATGTTTTCATCACCGACAAAGCCAGTCACAGAATGAACATTTGAACTATGAACACAATACTAACACTTTTTTCAAGTACAAATGCACGTAAACAAAGGTAGGTATGATATAACTATATGTATGTATATATGTATGTATGTATGTATAATATATACACACGCAAACACAAACACACACGCAAAGCTATACAAACAAAAAACTAGTATATTCACCATAAACATACAAAAACTGTTAATGTCCCCCCTCCCCTCTCTCTCTTTCTCTCTCTCTC
>NW_004797423.1:730013-731231 GCF_000002075.1 Aplysia californica
ATATATATACAGACGACACTACACGTTTGTCACAACACCAAGAGGATTAACTCTCACTAGTCTTACAAGTCGCAAATCTGTTCCCTGGTTTGTCTTAGCAAATTTAGTTGATGTTTTAGTTTGCACCAGAGCACTCACCAACCACCAACAAATTTAGTTTTGTTTACTTTTAGCAAGTGTTTTATGGCACTAGCAACACAAAAAGGTCATATAAGTGCCGAAGATCAAAGATGTTACAAGAGAGTAAACAAAAACAAAAAAGAAGGAGGTGAGATAAGGACGATAGATGTCATATAGTAAAGAAGAAACAAACCCCACCAGAGCATCCGCCAACCGCCCACACCAATTTATTTCGAAATAATAAAATACCTGTGTAACAAAGATACGTTTCAAGCTACAAGCATGCATCGCCCACTAAAATGTTTATACAAGAATGAAGATTTGACATAACATGATGATATGGCTGCAGTACAGGCAAGCACGTATTGGTCAGAAATGAGGAAAACAATAGAAAACAATACATGTAATCCATTCTTTTAAATTCAGTAGACGTACCAGCTTCTAGGAGTTAACGAATCTAATAAAATTTCTCAAAGAACCCAGTGACCAAAAAAGAATTACAACAAAATGTAAATAAGACCAAAATCATGGTCATGGATGAATGCAAAGAAGCTTGTTTGTTTGTTTGTTTGTTTGTTTGTTTGTTGGTTTGTTTAAGTGAGTAAAGAGAAGAACGTCGACACAAAAATGGCCATTAAGTGCTGGGATAAAGCAAGACAGAAACAGCAGAGGGAAATAAGTGAAGAAGAAGGTCCTAACAGTGGCGCCCTCCAACTACCTGCGGCAAACAAGCAGATATTTATTTTTATTTTTTTTGTATGAGCATTTTTTTATTGTCAGAGAGAATGTGTCAAAAAGTGCGCACGTGGTGAATTTGTATGGTTTTAGTATGAATGCGTTTTTAATCTCCTATGTACGCCTTGGGCCCATGCTGTGGGGAAAGGCGGGATACAAATGCTCTTATTATTATTATAGATATAATACAATATGATGGGGAAGAAATAGAAAGAGCGGGCACTTTTGGATATCTAGGAGTCAAGGTTGGTGCAAATAGAGAAACAAACCAGAGATTAAATGGAATTTTGACGGGATGTACTACACAGCGTACCAGCAGGAATGCCGAGATACTCGATCAAGACTCTCAAAATACACACACAC
>NW_004797423.1:732306-734025 GCF_000002075.1 Aplysia californica
CACACACATACACAAACACACACAAAAACACACACAAACAAAAACACACACACAAAAACACACGCAAACACATACAAATACAAACACAAACACACACACCCACACACACACACACACACACACACACACACACACACGCACACATACACACACACACACAAACCCACACACAAACACCCATACACACACAAACACATACACGCAAAACCACAAATATACAAAGGCATACACACAAACACACACATACACCCAAATAAACATACACACAAACAAACACGCACACACAAATAAAGATACACACACACACACACACAAACACACACACAAACACACACACACACGCAAACACACACATACACACACAAAAATAAACACACACAAACAAACACGCACACATACACAAACAAACAAACACACGCACGCAAATACACACACAAACACAAACAAACACACAAACACAAACAAAAACGTACACACAGATGCACAAACAAACACACACTATATAACAGTACACCCACACCCCCAACCACTCAAAAGCTATAACATACATTCCTCACAACCTGGCGGAGATGAAATCATGAAGCTCCCTACCAAGCCGCCTTTTCACTTACCTCTCCCAGGACGATGGGATGGGATGTAAACTGTGAACCCATCAATCAGAGATACCCACTCAAACCCCCAGTGATCTACGCACTCACACATTCCTGTTCTCACCTGGGCAGGCTCACGATCACCATGTGTGTGTGAGCCAGAATTTCCCTTAACAACATTATTGCTTCCACCTGTGCCCGTTGAATTTCAATCGACTTGTAAAATAAATAAATAACTACTACACGCTCGGTTTTAGATTTATAAAACGAAAGAAAAAAAAAACTTAAGAAAAAAACAAAACAAAATATTTGACGTGGGCTAAACGGAAACAGGTTTTTCGGAGGCGAATCCATTTCATCAGAACAAAGGTGGCTCCATGTTTATTTATTTATTTATTTATTTATTTATTTATTTATTTATTTATTTATTTATTTATTTGTTTGTAAATTCATTCATTTATTTATGTGTTCATTTATTTGTTTATTTATCATACTTAAGAGGCGCACAGCCTCACAATGATGGTCATTTGGTGCGGGGGAAAAGTATGACAAACAGACAAGGAGAAACAACAGAGGGAAAGTACAGAAGCAGGACCTCCCAGTGGCACCCTTCAGCCACCCGCAAAGGTCACTGCAAAAACTTTCCCATTGTAACCCTACCCGTACACCCTGAGGTCATTTTGTACACCCGGGGTTTATTCTTCACGTTTTAAAATACTTCCAGTACGAAGATCTCTTTGAAACTCAGTATTTCTCAAAAAATCATTTTGACAGACTGCTGCTGTGCAAAGAGTACGGATCGGATTAACGAGTACAATATTTCCTCTTTGAAAAGTGGTCGGTCGCACCGAGTTCCCGCATCGTATGGATACAATAGTAAAACAAGATGTACGGATCGGGTTAAACAGGTTATTTTCGCACGATATCAAGTTTGGATTTGGATACAGGTATAGGTGAATATAACATTACATATTTAACGAAATCTAATTGTCTACAAACACAGGGTTTCTAAAAAAGGGGGCACGGCATGATATGGTAACGTTTGGATAAGAATAGGAGAGATGGAAAAAAGACAGACAGAGAGAGAGAGAGAGAGAGAGAGAGAGAGAGAGAGAGAGAGAGAGAGAGA
>NW_004797423.1:736133-737578 GCF_000002075.1 Aplysia californica
TCTCTCTCTCTCTTTCTCTCTCTCTCTTTCTCTCTCTCTCTCTCTCTCTCTCACACACACACACACACACACACACACACACACACACACACAAGAAGGGGAAACAAAGAGACTAGATCATTCATAACATTGCAGAAGATGCCCACACAATATGGCATTATATCTCATCAGTTTACTTAATCATTTTTATAACGAATACCTTGGTGTTTGTTTACTTAGTTTTTTATGGTTCCAAACCGTTTAAAGTAGGCATAATTTGTAAACGAATGTTCAAATACGTTTTCATATAATGAAATGTATAAATTGATAGAATCTTTGTTTGGGTTTCATTTTAAGGCAATATCTGAACATATAAGAGAATTCCTTTCCCTCTTCAAGCGATCTGCACGCGATGATAAAAACTCCAGTCTCTCTCGAACGACTGTATAATTTCCAGTTCGTTTCTCACAATGCAAAGGTTTAGGTTCGTTATAGTTTTAGAAAGAGCTTTACGACACCTGCAACACAATTAGGTCATATAAGTGTCGAAGATTAAAGCTTTTACTAAATAGTAACATACGCATCTATAAAAGAAAGAGATAAGGACAATAAACGTTGTTTTGTTTTTTTTAAGTAAGTGTTTTTACAGCACTCGCAACTGCATAAGGTCATATGAGCGCCAGAAGATTAGAGGTACATACAAGAAAGTAACAAACATAAAAAAGAAGAAGGGGAGATAAGGGCGATAGATATTTGATAGGAATGAAGAAGCAAACCACACCAGAGCACCCGCCAACCACCCACGGACAATATATGTTTGAAAGAAAAGAAGGAGCAGACCACAAAGGGGTATCCGCAAACCACCCACGACCTAAGGCTGAAAGGTTCAAAATAAATGTCTTGTGTTGAAACTTTCGATACAACCTTTTTGTGATTTTGGCCTATTGCACCATTAATACCTTTTCATTTTTTTCTTTTTTACTATTGGCTTGTCAAAACTGTCCAACTCAAAGAAGCTTGTATCAGACTGCACCGTTTTAAGCGCAATTTGAAGTCACTGGTCTGACAATGTGACACTCTTTCCTTTCAATTTTTTTCACGTTCTGACATAAAATACTCTTTTACCAAACCAGCTATCACTAATTACTGTTTATAATGATTTCAAAAGAAGCTTGCACGAACTTTAAAAAGTAACTTTGTCCAGTACTGCAAGGTCATAACTTCTCCCCCCACCCCCTTTTTTTTTACCCCCGCTAAAAATAAGAAAGAAAAGAGAAAACAAAACAGGCTTTTCTTTCCATTTTTTTCACGTTCTGACATTTAAAAAATACTCCTTTACCGAATCAGTTATCAGTGATCAATCATTAAAATAGTAAGTTCAAAAGAAGTTTGCTGATGCGAACTAAAAAATACCAAAATACCTTCGTGCGAGTAACGCAACACCATACCACACTACCACCCCCCCC
>NW_004797423.1:740230-745045 GCF_000002075.1 Aplysia californica
TATTAGTATTATTATTATTAGTATTATTATTATTATTACTATTATTATTGTTATGTTGTTATTGTTATCATTCTAATAATTACGATGATTATTCTAATACTTACGATGTTTTATAGTAATAACGGCAACAACGATACATTGATTTAAAAGAAAACGTATTTTATTATGATCACAGAAATTTTGTTAGCTTTGCAAAACGCGTTTTGTGCATGTTAGAGAAGATATATACACGCACGGCATTTCATCAAAAGCAATTTCAAATAGGACAATCGCTACATGTATCACTTTCTGTGTCATAACTTCACAGGTCTGAGAACATTGAAAAGCAAAAGGAGCAATACAGCCTGTTTCGTCTTAGTAAGAGTTTTATGACTCTTCCAACATAAAAGGTTTATACAGAGATCAAAATGCCGAAAAAAAGAAAGTAACATGCATAGCAAAGAGGGGGGGGGGGGGTAAGGACTATATGAGTTTTTAAAAAAGGAAAGAGTAAAATACACAGGAGCACCCGCCAACCACCCACCCTTTCATGACAACCGGAATGCAGTTTTACGGCGCTCGTAACTGCCTAAGGTCATCATACGAGCGCCAGAAGATTAGACAATAGATGTTTGATAGGAAAGAAGAAGCAAACCACACCAGAGCACCCGCAAACCACCCACAAACGGAATGCTTAGTTTAGTTTTAGTAGAGGTTTTACGACGCTCGCAACTGCATTAGGTCATATAAGCGCCAGAAGATTAGAGGTGTTACAAGAGAATAACAAACATAAAAAGGGCGATAGACGTTTGATAGGAAAGAAGAAGCAAACCACACCAGAGCACCCGCCAACCACCCACAAAACGGAATGCAAAATGTCACAGGGAAGTAAAACCCGAATGTAAAACAACAATGGCCACAGTTGTGTTTGTTTGTCTGTTTGTTTGTTTGTATGAGAAAAGAGATGCACATCGTCACAATAACGGCCATATAGAGCAGAAATGAAAAAAAAAACCCAGACAGACAGAAAAGATAAGGGAAAGACGAAAAATTAAATGATCCACATTTATCAGTTGCGCCCTCCAACAACTTGCAGCCACATTTCGCCAGGAACAGTACGAAGCAGATGACCTAAAAATATAAAACCTAGACCACCCAGTTATATATATATATCTAAATAAAACAGTGAAATAGTATAAGTGTAACGCTCCTATCAACACTAGTAGGTTATTTAAGAGGCAAGACCCCCCAAATTTAACGTCCTTCTCAGAAATGACCGAGCCAAAAAGGAATTTCATGTAAAGAGTCTTTCCCAAGGATAATAATAGATAGCATTCGTATAGCGCAAATCCCCGCTCAACAGCAAGCTCTATGCGCTTCACAATCTATACTATTACCCCAGCAGACCTAAGAGCATTCTGAAATAACCTCAACTTCCTGGGAAGCATACAGTGCAAGCGGCCAATTATAGGCGCTAAAACACTAACATACTGACAATATCTTTCGCTGTCTATGGAGTGGGTGGTTGGCAGGTGCTCTGGTGTGGTTTGATCCTTCTTTCCTATGAAACATCTATCGTCCTTATTTCCTCTTCTTCTTTTTTTGTTTGTTTGTTACTCTCTTGTAATATCTTTAATCTTCTGGCGCTCCTATGACATTATGCAGTTGCGAGCGCCGTAAAACCTCTACTAAAACTAAACTAGTTGTCTATGGATACAACGTCGGATGGAGCTGAGGCTCAAACCCCGAACCACCGAACCCAAAATCTCAGGATTACGGGTCCAGTAGCCAACCGACGCCAAGTTATATCCCCGATGGGAGCATCAGATGGGCATCATTATCATCACTGCCTGTCTTACCTTTCATCAGGGTACAAAGTAGGCCTATAAACCACAAACAAACACTTTCCAGATGTTCGTATCCTGAAATACATTCTTGATATTATTATAGCCAAAATCAGACGTGTTCGCTTCTGTTTCCGTAACTTTTTTTTTCAAAGTAAGAGTATTACGGCACTTGCAACACAATAAGGTCATATAAGTGCCGAAGATTAGAGGTGTTATACAAGAGAGTAACAAACACAAAAAAGAAGGAGGGGAGATAAGGACGATAGATGTTTGATAGGAAAGAAGAAGCAAACCACACCAGAGCACCCGCCAACCACCCACCTTCCACAACTTTTTAGGTTTTTATTAGTTCGGGTAGTTGGCCCTCCGTTAACTAACTCTTTCCGGGAGACGAGGCATACGCACCTTTAGTTGCTTCTTACCACACGCAGTATAACGGCAGGTGTTGTTCTTTGCTCCCCCATAGTAAAACTATACCCCTACCCCCTTTCCCTAAAAATCCCCACCTGCAGAGACGTCAAAAGAGCATGGCATGCAATTATTCAAACAAATTGATTGCTTGTGCAAGTTTAACGCTACAAACTCCACCAGTCCCACCCTCAAACCGACACACAGATAGATGTGACCATTAAATTTATGGGGATTTCTTACTGCTTAGACCCTACCAGGGGGCTCTCGGGGCCTAGAGGTTAAGGTGTCGGCCTCTCATTCAAAGGTCCAGGATTCGAATCCGGGTAGCGACCGAAACATTTTCATCTCTAAAATTGTCTCCTTTCACTTTTTTTACCTCCTTTCCTGCTCTCTTGCAATGTTCTGTCGTCTGCTTTCCTCTCCTCTTTCTGCCCCATCCCCCCTCGCCTACTTTGCCCCCTCCTCTGGGCTTCCGACTCTTTCTGTGGCCTTTCTGCTACTCCTTGGTTCCTTCTTACTGCTGTCTTTCAGCCACACTCGTGATCTTCTGTTAGGAAAGATCTACACCTAGCCCTCTCCGACAAGGGCGAAAAATCTCGGAGGTCCCGCGTGCAAGTTGCACACGTTAAAGATCCCTTGGTGGTCTAAAATCGATAAGAGTAGGCTTCGGCCGCCACCGGGGCAAAATTCAAAGTTTCCTACGAAGTGAAAAAGTGTAACGTGTCCTGCGCGCTTATATGACCGTATGCAGTTGCGAGCGCCGTAAAACACTTACCAAAAAAAAGGTCCTGCCAGGCAATGTCAATACAAACAGTGAGAAATATCACTACATCCCAGCGGACAGAATGAGACTCTCGGTAAACTACACGTATTTTCCTCTTTTTTAATAGTTTTAGTAAGAGTTATACGGCACTTTCAACACAATAAGGCCATTATAAGGTCATATAATCAGTGATGAAGATTAGAAGGGTATCAAGAGCGTAACAAGCACACAATAGGAAGAGAAATAAGGAAGACAGCTTTTTTATAGTAAAGAAGGAGCAAACCACACCAGAGCATCCGCCTTCCACCCAAGTATTCCTTCAAAAGAGAATCGAATAGCCAGCGTTTCCCTTTCAAAGCAAAGAACCAAAATTGTACAATATTTGAGTCCAATAGGAGAAGACAAAACCAAACAGAAAGCTATTCGGCTACGGATGGGATCAAACTTCAAACGATAGGGTGCAAAACTTCTCATGTAACATAATGTTACTCTGGAAACAGTCTTCTCTGATTAAATATCTATCAGCAATATGTAAGCGTAGGGGTTTAACACCCCTAACAACACTAATAGATTATAAATTTAAGAGACAAGTCTTCCAAATTTAACGTCCATCTCCGATAGGACCGTGTCAAATGGGTTGTTTTAGTTTAAGTAAGAGTTTTACGGCACTTCCAACACAATAGGGTGATATAAGTGTTGAAGACTAGAGGTGTCACAAGAGAGTAACAAACATAAAAAAGGAGGAGGAGAGACAAAGACGATAGTTGTTTGATAGGAAAGAAGGGGCAAACCACACCAGAGCACCCGCCAACCACCAAACAAATGGGATGGGAGCCTTGAAAGCTTCACCAAGCGACCCGAGCTCGAGTCTGGGGTTCGAACCAGGGCCACCCGCTCCGATAGTTAGCGTGATAGTCTACCATCTGAGCTAACGGAGTGAAACATCTATCATAATACTTTAATATGAATAATATGTCCATCGATCCACCCATTGGTCCGGCCATTAAACGTCTCATTCATAGAAGAGACACATACATAAATTAACCAGCGCTCACGTACGCGCTCGCACACACAAATACACACACTCACACACACACATAAACACATACACAAACACATAAACACACACACACACACACACACACAAACACACACACTTACATACGAAGACACAAACACAGTATGTACTTACGTTATCAACAGGCGGCCCATAATAAGCCATAACGCACGCACGCACGTATGCACACACATACACACACACACACACACACACACACACACACACACACACACACACACACACACACACACTCGTAGTAGTCTATATATCAAGTACTCACGTTATCAACAGGCGGCCCATAACAGTCCACCTGACTACTGCCGTATTCCATCGCCCCTCTCTCCCGGCTCCCCGCCGCCACTTCACCAACTGCTGGCCTGTCCACTGCCCGTCTTCCACCCCGTCACCACACACCCTCCTTCCACCTCACCGGGTCCTTGTTTGTCGCACACGAACGCACGCACGCACGCACACACGTACCTACGCACACGCACATTTATACGTCCGAACACACGTACGAACATACACGACACACGCACATAAGTGTAAGCACACGCACACACTTACGCGCACACGTACTCACATGCACTACACACGCGCGAACATCAATTCGAAATGCGATCGAACTATCGGGGAAACTCTCTCTCTCTCTCTCTCTCTCTCTCTCTCTCTCTCTCTCTCTCTCTCTGTCTCTCTCTCTGTCTCTGTCTGTCTCTCTCTGTCTCTGTCTCTGTCTCTGTCTCTGTCTCTCTCTC
>NW_004797423.1:747372-748918 GCF_000002075.1 Aplysia californica
TATATATACACATACACACATACATTTTGTACACACACATACACACACAAACTACATACATTCACACATACACACACACACACACACACACACACACACACACACACACACACACGCTCACATACTACGTGTATTTGTATGTACATTACGCCCCAATCACACAATTCAGATCATATCGGAGGCGGGCTGTTCAACCCTGCCTGTCAGGATCAACCCTTAGTTAAGTTGGATTAACACCCCAGAAGACAGATACTCCACTGAACATTTTGCGGTCACCCGGCGGAATAATCTGCCCCCGTAGTTTTATGCACCCCGCATAATTTAGCAAAATTTGATCATTTTTCGCACAATATCTGATTATTTTCCTTTATCATTCTTTGATAAAATCAACAGAATCTCATAATTTCACATTTTTTGGCTCAGTTTGCATAATTTCAGAATTTTTCTTGCATAAAACGACCATTGCAGTCACTCTCCTGGCAGGGTGACCAGATGGGGTATTTTGTACAGCTGGCTGTGTGACTGCAAAGAGTTAAATCAAATCAAACAAGACTCGATGATTAGAGAACAATATGTGCCTCAAGCTCATAGAAAGCCAGTGCACACTGCCAATCGAATTCATTAATTTGATTGAATCGAAGCCATCAGATTTTCCCTTCATGGATGAGGCAAAGGCTACCATTTGATTTAGGCACAATTCGACCGACTTCAACAGATTTCAACTAAATTGGAATGTGACCTTCAAATCAAACGCGTCTCTTTTACAAGGGTAGGGTACGCCCCTTCATGAAGGAAAATCTGGAAGGCGTCAGCTCAGTTCGATTGAATTCGACTGGCGGTGTGCACTGGGCATTGTGAAAACTTACTGAAAGTAAGACAAAGAGCCGCTTTGGTACCAGCTTGATCTATTAGATTTACATAAAGTGGGCTATTCGTGAATACCAAGCTTGATTTACAGAAAATTTCCATCAAAACTCCACGGGCTAGGAGGACAAAAAATAAAATAAAACCCAAAAACAATAATCTGACACAGCCATGCCATAAACATAACCCAACTTAATGCCTTTAAAATGAAATAAGTCCTCTGTCCCAAAGCCAGCTAGCCAGATCAACTTGGCCCGAATCCCTCATTGATTAATGAACATGGTTTCAGTTTCAGCCTCAATCACTCACAATTGTGAATTACGGTCGAGCAGAATTTGTCTTCTGAAATGTGATGTCATCTATTTGTCTCTAACCCCCCCCCCCACATACACACACACACACAAAACCTCATTCCCCTGGGGTATTTTGGACGTTGAGCATCAATGTCATATTTTTGTTAGCGCCCACACACACTGTGGTGCTCCTTTGGGCGCCGTCCACAACCAGCTAACGATCCCAGCCGGCATGGTGTGGGCGCGAAACTTTCGCTGGCCCCGGACCAACAGTGAAATTTGCCTCTCATCATTCGTTACCCCAACTACCTTTATCGGAATCCGCCTTCCACCTGTCGTGATCGGCTGTTTTAAAGGGGGGGAGGGGTCGTTCTCACTCCCCCCCCCCC
>NW_004797423.1:751016-753211 GCF_000002075.1 Aplysia californica
TCTTCATTTTGCTTTTATAGACAGGCTTTTGCTTACCGACAAACTGACTGAACAGAGAACAGACAGTTTAGAATCCGAGCCAAAACTTTAATGTCTTGCATTGCAGTCTAACACTAGATATTACATAATATGTCTACTTGCGCATGTGCGTGTGTGTGCATGTGTGCATGTGTGTACATCAGTACACGTGTGTGTGAGTGTATGTGTGTGTGCGTGAGACAGAGAGAGAGAGAAAGAGAGAGAGAGAGAGAGAGAGAGAGAGAGAGAGAGAGAGAGAAAGTGAGAAAGAGCATACGGGGCGGGGGGGGGGGCAGAAAAAGTGTGGTGTGGGGTAAGGACGATACATGGTATGTAGAGTTTAACGGCACTTGCAAAACAAAGAGGTCAAACAAGTTTTTAGATTTAGTAAGAGTTTAATGGCATTTGAAAAACATATAGGTCATGTTATACGTGCCGAAAATTACAGGTGTTACTATTTCAGAGTAACCAACAAAGAAAAGAATAGAAGATAGGTAGATATATATATATATATATATATATATATAAAATCGACTGTTGTTTGATTGGAAATAAGGAGCAAACCACACCAAAGCACTTGGCAACTACCCATAAAACCGAAACAAAACCGGCCACACCTAGGTTGGGAAGGAACTACACTGTTTTCTGTTTCACTTTATAGCATAATATCCCCCAATTGAAAGAGTTGCGGAGCTGGCCTACCATAGAAAACTGCATCTCCCCTCGACTCTTAGCTGCACCAGAGGATGGGTAAAGTAGAAGTAAAAGTTAAGTAAGGAGAATCACATCACAACACAACAATCCACCAATCGGATGTTCGAACTGCTGAACGGACAGAAAAAAACAAAGGACATCGCCGAGATCCTTGAAGAAACTGTGAGAAGTTAACAGAGAGTCAAAAACAACAACGGCTACACGTTGCAAGGAAACGAATTACATCTAGTTTTCTTATTTATCAATGTTAGTTCAGTTTGAGGAGACAGAAGCACATCAACACAATAACGGTCAGTAATTAGCTGAGGAAACGCACAAGGACAAAATAGTTGGCGAACTGTAAGAAGATGCGGACAATGACAACAGGGGAGGCACGACTAAATACATCAATGTACGAGTTGTCTTGTTGGTGAGGTAGGCTTCTGTTACTTTCACTGTCCACAACTCACTGACAAAACAAAGTAACTGTTGGCCAACCGTTTTGTTGTAGTAGTGAGGTACATGGACAAGGCTTCGTGCTGAGACAACGCCACACGTTTTTTAAAGCGTTTTTCGGCACTTGCAACACAGTACGTCACAACAGCTGAAGATTTGAGGTGTTAATTGATAGTGAGATAAGGACGACAGGTGTTTGATATATTATTATATATAGGTATGCATATACGTCGATAATATATGTATACTATATATGAAGAAGGAGCAGCCCATATCAGAGCACCCGCCAACCACCCACAGACGGACAGACCAATAAAACAGAGGAATGGTAACGGTTTGAACAGGCAACTGTCTTATACATATGTACAGGCGACCGATGGAACAGGGGATTGCCTTATACAGGTGGCCGTTGGAATAGGGGATAGTCTTATACAGGTGGCCCTTGGATCAGGTGATAGTCTTAAACAGGTGGTCGTTTGAACAGGTGATTGTCTTATACAGGGGGTCGTTTGAACAGGGGATTGTCTTATACAGGTGGTCGTTGGAACAGGCGATAGTCTTATACAAATGGCCGTTGGAACAGGTTGGACTGAATTCTACAACATCTGGACGCCTCAGAACTATTTAGTCCAAAGTGCCTCTTTACTCAAGTACACTTTGGACAAAAAAGTGGAGGCGCTGTGGCGACTTTAGGAGGAGATGTATAGGAAAGTTTCCCAGTAATCTGGGTCCCCGCGTGTATACTGTATACAAATTCTGCCCCGGGGATGTGCCAATGGATAAACGGTCGTCTCCGAGCCCCGGTTGTTGCCCGCTCTGTGCACGCCAGGATGAGAATAAACACGAACAAACAGAGACAAACAAAGAGCACGGGGATAAAAAGGAAAAAGTGTCTTGTAAAAACTGAGCCAATTGGAAGGTTGTGAAAACGGGAGAGGTTGAAACCTGCACAGGGAGAGAGAAAGGATGGCAGACTTGGTGGGAGTTTGTTTTGTCTTTCTTAGGGGGGGAAGGGGGTGTTGTTTGGG
>NW_004797423.1:754053-756671 GCF_000002075.1 Aplysia californica
GGGGGGGGGGCGATACATGGTACGTAAAAGTTTGATAGGAAAGAAGGAACACAGTACAAAAGAGCACCCGCCAACTACCCACCCATTAAGCTGATATAATTGTAAACAAGTGAAAATGACGAGTAGGTATTTAAAACAGAAAATAAGGTAGAAAAATAATCTATTGACCAAAGCACAAATTACAGGGAAAGCAGGGAGGATTGTGTGTGTAGGGGGGGGGACGAATGAAGACGGCATGACAAACTCATGTAAAGTAAGAGAGAGGAGGATAAAAACAGAGAATAGTTGTATGATGAAACTAGAAAAAGAGGTAGGTGATTGGTTGGTGGGTGTTTTAGTGTAGTGTGCTCCTTCTTTCCTTTCAACCAAACATCTATCGCCCTAACTTTTTTCACTTTTTTATGTAATTCTCCAGTACTCGTATATCCTCGAATCGCCGGCATTAACATGACCTACTTGTGTTGAAAGTGCCGTAAAACTCTTCATAAAACTAAAACAAGAAGGATATAAATGAAAGAGACAAAGCAAGTGACAATGTGGAAAGATCAGTGCAGTCGAGAGAAAGCCAGCCGCTTCATGCGGCCGTGACCAATATCGTTTTGTGAAGAGAGAGTCGTGGTTTATCTATGCTGCAGGCCAATATCACGGGCAGAAGCCACGGGCAGTAACCTGTACAAGTCCCGATAAAAAGACAACGCTACTGGTTACCTCCCGTTACTTCAAGTTATTGACGTCTCTTCTTTTTGCTCTCCTGTGATACTGTAGTAAAAGAAAACTTAAACTTAAGAGGGGGGTGGGGCTACAGCTGAAGGCTATCTCGCTTATTAGAGGACCAAATGTTACCAACATTCACACATATAACAAGCATAGTAAGGCGTCTTAAAATCCGCAATCAAATTTGAGAAAAAAAGTTTCGTTTCCATGGATACGGCGGCCATATTGGATTTTGTTGACACATCTTACGTAATTAATACCACACTTATTTTCCATGGAAATAAATTGTTTTTTTCTTTTTTTGCATGCATGCATCTTGGCAAACCATAGATCTACAAATCAAGTGATGAATTTTTCCTAAACGTCCTAGAACCTTTTTTATCAATTTTTTTCCTGAGGTAGTGTTCACGGTTCCAAAAAAAAAACCGTGAAATACAACACTCCAAACACCATCAACGAAAAACTCAAAAATTCACCACACAAAGTTTTAGTATTACATCTTTTCTTCATTCTGTGAAAATTTCATGAAGATCAGAAGAAAAATGGTGGAGTTATTAACAAAAGTATATAGAGAAACCACGTTTCGAGAAAACGGGTGATAAAGAAAAATAAAAGATTGATTTAATGAGGAAGTGGTGGTGACAAACATGCCCGGTATGGGAAGAAATACGGCTTTAGGGGGTTCTTATGCGATGAAATAGTAGTAAGAGAGGCTGAAGAAGCTAAACATGCCTACAACTAGAAATCCATAGTTTTGAGCCGAATCGGGACTTTCAGCTGTAGCTTTTTTGTTAGTTTGTTCGTTTGTTTGTCTTGTTTTGTTTTTGTTTCGGTTTTGGTGGGGAATTTTTTCAAGACCAGCTTCCTTAACTTGCGATTTTCATAGAGAGGATATTTTCGCCTTTTTCTTTTTTTCTTTTTTTTTTTTTTTTGTCCAGGCAGCCAAAAGCGCAAAAATGTCCTCTTCGAGGTAAAAAAAAATAATAATCTTTTAAATCTACAGTAATCGGAGGTCGACGCGACAGCACTGACTGCGGATCGAGAGAGAACTACAATTACCTTTGACACGTCAAACACATCACATGGAAGAACGGCGAAAAATCAATCAGTTTGTCGTAACCTTCAATAAATGTTTCTCCCCAACTTCTCTCTTCCTCTTTCTCTTCCCTTTTCTTTCTCTTTTTTCCTCTTTTTCTCGTTTTCTCTCTCTCCCCCCCCCTCTCTCTCTCTCTCTCTCTCTCTCTCTCTCTCTCTCTCTCTCTCTCTCTCTCTCCCTCTCTTACACACACAGCATGAGCATGCACGCGCGCATGAGCACCACCAGCGCGTAATATCCAACTCCTCACGCGTCAAGAGCGGCGATACACCCTCCACACACTCTTCATAATGTCATTGTGTGCACAATCTACAAGTCGGTGAACTGGTAATCCATACCACCTTCCGTGTCGTTGACATTACGATATCAGGCCGCGCGGGGTAGGGGGAGGGGGAGGAGTGAAGAGGATGGGGAAGGAGGGAGGGAGGGAGGGAAGGAGGGAAGGAGGGAAGGAGGGAGGGAGGGAGGGAGGGAGGGAGGAGGAGTAAAAAGGATGGGAATCCAACAGAGATTGTTTTGCCAGCCTGACATAAGATTATCTTGGCTTGGCTTCCTTCTCTTACAGCTATTTCACATCATATAACTATTAAAATGATTATTATCCCCTTTAGCTTTCGTAAGTGTTTTACGGCACTTGCAACACAATAAGGTCATATAAGTGCCGAAGAATAGAGGTGTTACAAGAGAGTAACAAACACAAAAAATAAGGAAGGGAGGTAGAGAAGATAGATTTTTCATAGGAAAAAAGGAGCAAACCACACCAGAGCACCCGCCAACCACCCACTATTATCCCCTTTATCTGATATAT
>NW_004797423.1:758057-763797 GCF_000002075.1 Aplysia californica
GTGTGTGTGTGTGTGTGTGTGTGTGTGTGTGTGTGTGTGTGTGTGTGTGTGCGTGTGGGCGGTCATATGTGTTTGTGTGTGCGTGCGAAAGAGAAACAGATGGGGGGAGAAGGAGGGGAAAGAAGGGAGGAGTGTAAACAAAAAGAACGGTTTATTGTTAGGAATTCTTTTGGCAAAAGAATGGGAAATTCAAAAGCGTACATGTGCAAGCAAAATAAATGTCATACAGTATCATATTAAAACATACTACATTTTGGTCAATATTGGTTTTGAAAACAATTTTACAACATACGACATCATACAAAGTAAATAAGACAGGAATCAAAACAGATTTAAAGGAGAGAAAAAAGTGTGCTGGGATTAAATATTTTTAGAAACATTTACATACAATAATATGTGAAGACCAGCCAGTCATAACCCTTTCCAAGAAGAAAAATAAAATCATGATGCACATTCACCAAATCTTTTAGAAAGTCAACAGAACACGAAAAAGTCAAAAGGACGTAACTGTGCTTTCAGACAATATTCTACTTGAAAAGCCTGCATGGTGAAGATAACGCCACCCATGGCAGCATCCAACAAAAAGCATATGTGGTCGTATTACAGCTACATCTACTTCTTAGGTGAGAAAAGTATATATAAAAGCCCTTACTACTGAAGGCATTGTATTAATGATTAATCCTGGCCTTTTGAACAACAGTGTCTAAAATGAATAGTGTTTGTTTTCCAAAAACAAAATCTACCTTACTGCTTTTCTTAAATGTGCCTCAGAATCTTTTCTAAACATAATGTTATGCCATTCCATTTATCTTTTTCTTTTTCAATTATAATTATACTGGAGCGAGGTTAAAACATTTTAATATTGATACATCTTACTCCAAACTTTGCATGCCAAACAAGGAGAAAAAAGGAGTAAGAACTTGACAAGATACATCAGGCAAAAAGGAACTATGGAATATGTATCTTTTTCATGCTTGTGCCAGTGAAAATAGAGATAGTAACTAAGAAAAACCTTTTACAAATGAACAATAACAGTAAGTCTCCACATTATTTTAAAAAACTAAGTAAGGACAACCATAGTCAAATTTGATAAGAGGAAAAAATCAAGGCACCCCCATAATTCTTTTTCAAGTTCTACGACAGAGAAAAAAGCAATTCCAGTACATGAAAGGAGTTCAGATCACAATTTTTTTTACATTTCCAAGTTCTTTTAATTGACTTCAGGTGCATGATCTCTCTTTGTCTTAATCCTACAATAGATCACCTTTTTTTCTGTTTACTAATAAGCACAGTTGAAATTGTCTAGGACAGCCTTCCATTGTCCAGGAGAGAAGTGGTTGTCATAGAATTGCATGTCTTGGACAATGTCATTATAATAATATCATTATGTTTAGAAAAACCACCACAAGAGGAAAAAAATCAGAAGTTGTCATTTGCACAGTTGATTGTTTTGGAGAGGTGGTCATTAGAGCATGTTCAACTGTGCTTACAAAAGAAATGCATGTAGTTCATATTTTTTCTCAAATGATGCAGATTCATGATTTTGAAAACACTCTCAAATCACAAAGAAGAGAGAAAAAAAGATGTTGTGAAAATGATGCTTCCATAAGCCAAAAATTCTTCACTTCTCACCGTGAGGTCTATCATATTGCGAAATGTCAACAGCCATTGCTATAATGAAACAGGTCAATATTCATTGATCCAGTCTTTAACATATTTTTTAAAATCCATAGATGATTTCATCATCCTCTCTATTGTTCACCCCCCCCCCCTCCCCAATCCATTATGTCATGACCCCCGCCCCTTCCCATATCCCATTTCAGACCTTCAGCTTTGAACAGTGAATACTCTTTTACAACAAGTCCAAAATGTTTCAAGGCGTGAATATATATGTGCACAAGAGGCAAAGTGTTAGTGTTTTAATGTTACGCAGTGCATTGCATGTGTTAATTTGCAGATAAATGAAAAAGTTCTAATAACTGACAGCAAATACAAAAAGAAATGAAAAGTTATTACCGGGGTAAAAAAAAGAACCCCCAGGCAACTAAAACTACTTTGAAAGAAAGTACCTCTTCTGTTTCTCCCTCACCAACAGAAACAATGGAGTTGTTATTTGATGACTTGCGCTACAAATACAAAGTAAAATCTGTTACTCTGGGCCCACACAAAGAGATCTTTGTGAAAGCAAATCAATTTGAATAATGAGAAGTCAAGATTTCGCAAAACTTATAATACAGCATACTACACAAATAAAACAAAAAGACAGAGGAACAAGTAACAACATTCACCGAGTTACTCCTGTATTTACACAGTAGAACCTGCCCATGACAACCACCCACTGTCAGGGAGAAAAGTGGTCATCTCAGCGAGGTGATCCAATTGGACAGTGTCATGAAAATATGGCCAAAAAAAAACCGCTAGGGGAGAGAACGGGAAGTGGTCATTTGCAAAAATGATTATCTTGTACAGGCGGTCATTATGGCAGGTTCCACTGTACATATATTATGGCTCCCCATTTGAAAATAGGTTAACTTCAGAAAGTTAAGAAAAGGAATAAAATTAAATAGGCCTACCATTCAAAGTTTCAAATGACGTCAAAGCCTTTCTAAATATGGATTGTCCGTTGAATGCTTAAAACATTCATTGCACATTCGTGTATACTATTTTGAAAAAGGAGCAAACATATCTGTAAAAGACAGTCGTGGAAATGTAAACAAAAACCTTGCAGTCAAAAACGTAATCCAAACTGAAAGCAAAGAGACACATTTTAAAACAGTCTACACTCTTGCTTCAATATCCTGTTTATATGAAGTTTCTTGATTTCATGGGTATCCATAAAAGTTACGATAACACATAAATGTCAAAATCATACCAACCTTGGGATCAAATTCTTTTCCATCTGGAGTTTTCACTAATGGCACACTGACTTCCCGATTCATCCCTCCATCACCCCCTTTGTCCTTCTCATTAGCTCGTGATCGGAACATTGTGCTGTCTGAAGAGCACCTGACTTCACCACTGCACTGCTCAGCAGCTCACAATTACAGTATGAGGTTTCTGAAACAAAGGTTGGGAAAAGTCAAACCCAGATTTGCTTGTCTTTCACATGTCCCTAAACCTGGTCATCACAATCCGAAACATGAAACTATATTGTCCATCTATCAAACATGAAATGTAAATATACTATGGAGGAACAAGCAAGCAAGATAACAGGAACGTCGGGGGGGGGGGAGCAAGGTACGCAGAAACAAGATAGCGGAGCAAAGAATAATGCTTACCCCTCCTACGACGCAACAAACGAGGAAAGTTACTATTAGACACACACAAAAAAGACTATTTGTTTTGCTTTTACCCTCTTCACTGCATAGCCCAAGACTGGCTTGAGCTCTTCGGTAGAATTAAGAAGCATTTTTCTTGATTTCATGAATAATTATATCCATGTTTTCCACGGCTTATATAGAGGCATGTCAGGGAAACTCCCTCTGAAAATAAATAGTTAAACATCATCTTTAAGCCAACCTTGCCCCCCCCCCCCTTTTCCTCCTGGGCTCCTGGCCCCCTGCTGACCTCATGATCACCTTCCTTTCCATTATGACTGTCAAAAAAAAAGTAGCCAACAGTTGATCGGTAGTCAAAAGTAATTCGACTCATTTAATCTAGATCTAGATCTAGATTCTAGATCTCGATTAGATCGAGGTCAGAAAACCATTTAGAGAAGAGGACTAAAATGGCATTAATAAAATGAAAAAAGTTGTACACCATTTTGTTTCTGTTCGTGTCGCCTCGTTATTCAGAGAACAATTAGAAAAATAACACTTAATTAAATTACAACCTTGACCAATTATCCTCTAGATCTAGATCTAGATTCTAGATCTAGATCTAAGTGAAAATCAAGTAAGATCTATATAGATCTATATAGTCTCTATATCATACTGAACAAGATCAATTGTTAAGAATGTCTGCCTGATCAGATTTATATAAATAACACTATAGAAGGTACTCCAAATTATTTCCCTTAACTTACCTTGGGCTTGGGGCCTTGTCACTACTAAACTAAATAATTACAAAAACATCACTTTGTAACAAAGACAAAGCACTACTAAGAAATGGATAAAATTCATTTTTATAGTATTTTTGCTGATTAGGTCAGGTTTGACTTGGGTGATTTAGTCCTGCAATAAGCAAAGCAGATTGCAGAAACAGAAGGCAATTAAAATGAAAACCAACATGCACGACGCAGATATGAAATTTTTCCAACTGCTGTGAAACGCGGGCGAGCCGCACGCGCTATTCTTTTTGTTACTGTACTGTATGTTTTGTTTGTGACACCCTGCCGCTGCCTGCGCATCTTGTTTTCCCCCCCGAGAATTGATTTGTATTGTTTTTTTTATTCAATTATAAGAACATCATCAGATAGCAGCTTCGGTATCGGTTTTCGAACAGTAATATCTATCAATAGAAATAAAGACACACACACTGATTACCTTGCTTCTTTCAACAGTTTGTTTTCGGTGTGTAAAACCAGCGAACATTTCAATGCTAAAATATGATGGATTTTGTTGATTAGGCTACTGCTAGCAACAGGAAGTTTACTGTTCTACCGCCAGTGATCTCCCTTAGCGAAAAGAGTTCTTCATTAGACCTGTCGTCTGGTAGTGCTTTCAACTTTTTTAGTTATTTAATTATTACAGTATTGGTTTGTTGTTGTTTTTTAAAATAAAATCAAGCCTACATTTTTTTAAGTTCTTAAAGTCAGCTATGAGACACAAATAGACATTCTCCATTTTTCTGCAATTTAACATTTTTCGTTCATTTCAGACAGTTGTGTCATTCTACTTGCTTTTTCTAGATCTACTTGCCCAAATAATAATAAACTAAATCAAGATCTAGATTATGTTGACATGGATAATTTTTAATTTATATATATATATATATAGATTCTATATGTACAAGTAATGTGACTGGTACATTGTTTTAAACTAAATGAGCTTTGCAAATTAAAAGCAAAGCCCCTGGACTGTGTTGCAACAAAAAATATCTTTTTTGTTGAACACATTTTCTAATTGCATATTGTTACAATTATACTTGAATACTCTGTAACTAATGAACACACATTTCAAGAAACCAAATTTACCCGCAAAGTCTTTTTTTTTAAACCATCATTTTAGAGAACATGAACTTCTATGCTCTTGCTCTCACAGAAAATGTATTATATTTCATATTCTTAAAAGGGGAAAAAGACATGAGCATGCACATAATATGGGAGTTGTCACAACCTCAAGTTGTACAAATGTAGTACTGATCGAAAAACTAACTTTGATAAACACTGTTTTGAGGTGTGGGTGGTTGGCGGAACTCTGTGGTAGTTTGCTCCTTCTTTCATATCAAACATCTATCATCTTTCTCTTTCCTCCTTTTCTTTGTATGTTACTCTATAGTAACACCTCTAATTCTCCTTTCATGTGTATGTCACTCTCTCGTAACAAAAGTAACGCCTCAAAGTCTCGGCGCTTCTGTCAACGTAGAGCCTACGGCAGAGGCGTCATCAGTGACCCATGGTGTCCATGCAGTCCGCTGTAATTGTAATTTTTTGTGCCTATTGACGCAGTGTCCGACGACCGCATTCTGTACCTTTTTAGTTAATAAAATATTAATGTAGAGGCATTTTTATGCCCCCATCCATACAATCTTGAACATTTAAGAGGCGGGGTTCCGACCATGCTCTCTCTCTCTCTCTCTC
>NW_004797423.1:765707-794086 GCF_000002075.1 Aplysia californica
GAATCGAACTCAGATCTCCTGCAAGCAACATCGAAGAGCCTGACTGCTCAACCACTAGCACTCATAGTCTCATCATAATCAGCCTTTCAAGTAACAAAGGGAGACTCGAATCTGGAAGGAAATAGCTCATTGAAATTATGTTTGATACTAGATCTAGTAACAAATTTACGGCACTTGCAACACAATATTATGGTCAAAGATTAGTTACAAGAGAGTAACAAACCAAAAAGGAGCAGAGATAAGGACGATAGATGGTTGACAGGAAAGAAGGAGCAAACCACATCAGAGCACCCATCAAACCCTACAAATGGTGTTTGTTATTATTTGTTTGAGACAAGAGGAACAAACTGACATAATATCAGTCATTTGGCGTTTGGTGGAAAGCAGGAAAAACTGAAAAAAAACAACAAAGGAAAAGAAAGGAGTAGGACCATCCCCCCCTTGAAATTACTTGCACATCAAAAAACATTAACAAACAGTATTACTCAATCACTCATTTCAGACACACAAAGACTCAATTTTCAAGGCCTTCGTTTGTGATACATTTTTTGTTTATTTAAAAGAGAGGAAACGGTCTTAAACAACCAGTGACAGGATTACAATGCAACACTACTTGCACCAAACTATAATTTATAAGGCACATAGCATGGGGTTAAAAGAGTGTGGAGAGTGCCGTTGTGGGCAGCTACTGACGACACTGTCTACCCGTAACCTCAATACTAAAACACGTAGTAGTAGTAGTAGTTCTAGAATGTAAGTAATGAACATTACTCGATACATGAGTTATTATTACATAGATGGAGTGTCAATATTATAGACACATATAGCTCACAGTAAAAGTAAGTAGGCCTACTGTTCAGTCTTAAGGACAATTATTCAATGAACAGGTTGAACCTCTTGTAAAATCGAAGGTTTCACTTGTGAACAGGGTATTATATATATATTAGGGTTCGCTAAAGAGTGTTCATAACTATAATAACTGTTGTGTATGATAAGACGATATAATGAGATCATATTCCACTAAGAAAAAGACTGACTAACACTAACAGTTTGACTCTCAGCCTTAGCATTACTCACATAACACATTGCAATTAGGGCTAGAAAACCATAACAATGAGTAACTCAGGCCAAACTAAGGGCAGCATTTTTCTAAAAGGAACTGTATAAATATAATCTTATGAGGACTGCGAGAAGAGTATGAGATAGTGCCAGAGTATGCAAATATTTAAATAAAACTGAAAGCCCTAGTCCTATCGGTTCACAGGGAAAATAACACTATTGTACTTCCTAATGCTACCTTCTTTGTATCTTACTACTAGTACTAGCATCAAAGTCATCTTCAAGCAAACATACAAAAGCAGCATGGGGGGCAAAAATTATAATAAAAGTAAAGCAAAAAAGAGAGATGGTATGTGGGTGGCAGTGTTGAAGGAAGTAAGGCTTTTTATTAGATTTTAAGCTTTGAATGAGAAATAGCTATAGGGGATCAAAGTTGAACTGGGAGGAGATTTCAGCAGTTACCCCATGGCTCACTTGGTCACATATGTATATATATATATATATATATATCTATATCTGTCACAACTCTGTTTGTGAAACTGATCCACCAACAACTCCGCAGAGTTTCCTTCAGAAAAGACAGGAGTTATCATTCTTGAAAAACTTACTCGTGATATCATACATCTACCCTTGATCTTGATCGCAGACAAATTTACACACTTATACTATACAAACAAGCACAACGTAGCCCTAATGATGTTCATTATAATAATTAAACTAATAATAATAATAATAACAATAATAGTGTTAAATTTTCCCACAGCTGCCTTTGTGAATATAAGCAACCAAATTCTGTTTTACCACAAAAAAAGACTACATATACAAATGACAGTCTGCATGTCACAAAATACACAATGACACCATGTTTTCTCCACACTAAAAAGAAATCTAAGGTGAGTTCTCAACTTGAATGAAAAAATTACCTTCACCACTCTAACATGAGAGATTTTGAATGGTACTTTTATCAAATTAAGACACAAAGAGTGTAAAATACACAGCAGAAAGAGACAAAAGTTAGAGACAAATATATCTCGCCTGACAATAGAGAAACACTCTTAACTTCAAATTTTTTACTCTAAAAAGCATCTCACTGGGCTTTGAACATTCTCGTCCTCAAAATGTTTACGAAGTACTAACAATACCAACATACAAGAGTATGCTATGTTCTAACAAACAAAATTTTACCAAGGTGCAAAATAATATGCATTAATGTGATATAAATAAGAACACGGCAGGTTTAGAATATATCTATGTGCAATAAACTGAGGCACAAAAATGCTAGCTCAGAGAAAAATGCATGGTACTCAACACAAACAACATTGCAAAAGTTTGATCATAATAAAAAGACAACAGCTTGCAGAGGTTATGGCCAAAAGAAGGAGAACATTATCATACAGAGTGTCACAGCTTCAATTTATAAAACATCTGCTTGTGACTGTGATCAGCAGTACATTTCAAAAAATTAAATTAAAGCATGACAAATGAAAATTAAAGAATTTGACTACACTACAAAACAGCTGAAGATTACTTTGTTCCACAGCTATGTTGGTGCTGAATTTAAGGTGGATGTTCGAAATAAAATGTAACAATGGGATCTTTCATCCTTGTTTTGAAGAAAACAATACAAAGACTTTCATCATCTTTGTCACAATACAATTTCAGGGATAGGATAACAGACCCAAATTCACATCCATCAAATTAAACTGGCAATTTTGTTTTTCATCAAAGAAAAGAATCCAGCACAGATTTTGCTATTAATGTACTATTATTATGAGTTTTTAAAAAAGAAAATAACAATAACATAAATGAATAGAGAAATAATGGCTAGGAAAGGTCAGCAGTATTCAATTTTCAAATTATAAGGCACTTTAAAAAGTCCAACACCAAGAAAGCTGAACCGAGAGCTGCTCAGACACCACACAAGTTCTGCGAAGATTTAGTATAATTAGTAGACTTACAAAACTTACTTTTCTGACTGAAAGTAGTGAAAGGCAGCCACAAAAAAAGGCCACGAGAAAATCCACAATATGATATCTCACAATATGATAATAACAACGAATAATCAATTAAAAACAACAAATTTCGAACGGCTAGATTTACTATATACAATTTGGAAAAGGGCTAGATTAAGATCTTAACTTTTTAAAATAAAAAATAATCTGAGGGAAGGACAACATCTTTGACAAAATCAAAGGAGAAATTTTGTCATATAAAGAGCTGAGATCCATTATATCTCTATCACAAGAGCACAACAATTGTGACATCACTAATCAGAAAAGAAACAGCAGTCCAAGAGCTTAGCAATCTCATAAGGCCTAAAATGTATGTTTGTTTAAAAAAGAGAAGCATTGTTTGTGGTCCTGTCTTAGTATCAGGGATAATCACAATCATCAACACGCCTTCAAGAACAAACACTGAGGTTTGAAATATATACAAATGTGGTGCACTGACCAAAATAAAACAAAATGTAAATGAAATCAAAAGAGTAACACATGTAGCCTACCAGTCATTTAGGAATTCAAACATTTGCAAAAGAGAGATTTCATACAATCCATGCAAGAAAAGATTACAAGATTACAATACATCAGCAAGTTCAATGGCCCAAAAAGACCCAGTGCTGCTAGGTATAAGGAAACGTGCTGAAACTATGCTATACAAAGCTGCCATTGCGTTCAGAGGGAAATATGGGGGGGAAAAAAGTCAATCTGGTATTGCTAATGCATGAAAATTACAGATAAAAGAATGGTAACTAAAATAGACCCTGTCCTTGAAAAGATAAAAAGAATTCCTTTGAGAAGCTGCAGCAACAAAATTAACAAACTGTTTAAAAACAAGTGTCTGACAATTTCATTGGACAAAATTAAATAATAAATGTGTCACGACGCGGTGGAATCAGGCGCTTATCACTTTTTGTCATGTGGAGTTATTAGTATCATCTGAAAGCTTATTCATTTGCCTTGCTTTCGATGGAAAAAATATTCATTTACCTTGAATAGAAGTCGAGATATTTGCGATTGAAGGAGACGGGGTTGCCAGGTTTTGGAGGTAAAATTAGCGAGAAAATGGCCGACAAAGCTTGGCGACTTCCATAGCTTAACACTTTTCCTACCACCACCAGCTCGCAGACGTGGCCCCGCTGGACCGAAACCCTCAAAATACAGCTTGAGTAACTCGCTATCTTTTCCAATCAAGTAATCAAATGCCACGAAATTCTCGGCCAATCTATGTTTCCGAAATAACAGAATAGATTTCCTGTTAGCGGATTTGAATCTAATACTAGCTGTGACAGACGATTTTCAGTCATTTCAGGGATTTTTTTCTGTCCTCTTCGAATTGTAAACATCGTTCGAACGACTGCCATAGCAAAATGGAGGCTGGGCCGTCAGGGATACGCCCTCCAAAGGGAATAACTGCTGTTCGTGCCGTGGAACAAATTAACGATTGGTTGGACACTGGTGAGGAAGCTTCTGCACTTAGCTTCGATTCAGATCTAGAATTAGGACAAGAATCCAGAGCTGACAACTACGCTAGTAGTAGCGACGAGGACCCTGTCAGCCCTGTCACATCACAGACCAGAGTCCTACAGACCTCCACCTACAGCAACAAGAGGGCATGGCAAGGATAGAGGTTTAGACAACTGCTGCTGGTAGGCCTAGATCTATTGATAGAACAGCTAACCCCACTGATCAGTTTAACAGCAGTGGAGAGAGGCAAGACGTGGGGAATCCACTTCAAACTCTATAGACTTGTACTTGTAAGAAAGAATGCAACTGGCCTAAACCACAACAATCTGAACCCCGACACCAGTGACCCTTCAGCTCTTGACTGCTTGTTTGCAATTTTCACATCGCAGCTCATAGGGAGCTTGATAAGAACATTGAATGTTTATGCTGACGACAGAATAGCTAAAAACACCCCTGCTCGAAGATACCGATCATACAAACATTTTGAGCACGTTGACAAACCAGTTTCTGCGTTTCCTCGCAATTCTTATTGCCACGGGACTCAGCCCGAAACCAAGTGTCAAAGACTTTTGGAGTGACAGCGTGCCCCACATGCACACCCCTTGGTATGGCCAGAAGATACCTAGGAATCATTTCGAAGCCATTTACCACTCATTCCCGCATGCAGCTGCTGCAAATGCCGAGACGAAAGCGAAAATCGAACCATTTCTCTAAAGCATAATGCTAAACTCACAAGAAGCATTTTATCCAGATAAGTCTTGTCTCACCTTTCATTTTCTTTGTTTTTCTATTATTATCCATCATCAACATTATTTATGTTTATTTTGTTTTTGGATTTTGTAATTCTTTTCTCTGTAGGCCTAACTATAGGCATTATTACTTTGTGCGTGCCTCTGTTTGTCCAAATGTGTAGAACTGATTATTGGCTAATATGCAGGCCCAACTATCTGTCTTATTAGTATGTGTGCGTGTGCTAGCTGTTTGTCGTAGTGTGAGTGATAGACCGGTTACTTGATCTCATTTCTGTTTATTACCAATATCATTCCCAAGAGAAATATGAAGAATAAAGAATGTAAGCATTTATTTTGTGATTCCTTAAAATATTAGTCCTTGAAGAAAAGGAATCATATGCATCACCCATTTCTTATTTCTAAAATTTGCAAAAAAATTCATGAAAGCTCTTCCTCCACTCTTATGAAATTTTTATTTCTCTGTCTTACATTTTTTAAAATATCTTTTAGCAAAAGATGTCTCCATAGACGAGATGGTGGTTGAATTCAAGGGGAACTGGAAGTACAAGAGGTACAATGCCAGCAAACTTTCGAAATACCACATAAAGACCTTCAGCCTCTGCGACAGTGCTACCGGCTATGTTGTGAATATGTTCACATATTATGGCGCAGAGACTGGATACCACCCTGATGTTGACCAGGATGGCAGCATGGCAGAAAAGGTGTTTCAAACACTTATCCCGCCCCTAGAGAAAGGGCATCACATCTTTGCAGACAGATTCTACATGTCCTATCCGCTTCTGCAGTTTCTTTCGTCTAAGTCCCACCACTTCACACTGAAACAGTCGACATCCGACGAAGAAACCTACCCCAGCAGCTGAAGACTATTCGGCTCGAGAAGGGGGAGAGTAAGTGGTTTGTGGATAATTCCACTGGGCAATGTCTCCTTGTTTCATTCAGAGACAAGAGTGCGAAAAAGTTTGTGGCTGTTGTCACCAGCGCAGACACTGTGGAGACCACCTCTGTGAAAACAAGGGGTGGTACTCAGGTTGACAAGCCATGTTGCATCGACAAGTACAATAGTACCATGAATTATTGAATGGATGTGACCGTGCGGACCAGATGGTCAGATATTATTGTGTGCACAACCGTTAAAGTCACAAGTGGCGGAAAAAAATGTTCTATTTTCCTTTGGAGATTGCACATATGAATGCAAAAATTATTTACTGCCATGCAGACTTCACCCAGCCAATTGGGAACCACGAGATTCAGCCTCTGACGATCAGTTTCAGATCATCCAAAAATAAACAGGTCTCAGAGCTGGCACATGCAGCCTCAGCACTGGAGAGAATTTCACGGGACGTTTCAATGCTGCTGACGGTGAAGTCACTGACAACCCTATCGTGAGATTAGCACCCCAGAGCCATTTCCAGCAGTCACTGGACAAAGACCGTAACTGTCAGGTCTGCAGCAGACCCGACAAGAGGAAACATACCCGCAATGTTCGTAGTGTGTGCCCAGGACGACCTCATCTGTGCAAAGGAGATTGTTTCAAGGCATAGCACAAGAAACTGAGATAGAAATAAGTTTCTTGTGAACAACAATTATTGAAACTAACTTGGTTAGCTAGTAGTTGTATTTTAATTCAATATGTGTGGATTATCTCTTCATTTTTAGATCTGCGAAAAATTTTTGTTCTCTATTTCTGGATATACAATAATTGGATACTTGCAAGACACAGTTCAAATGATGACCAAGAATTTGTACTGGTAAGTTGGAAAAATAAGAGGGAAGAGATTTTTAAAAAATTATTATTCTGTGTACTCGACTCTCATTTTTTAAAATCTGTCATATTTCTAATCAAAATCTATTACCCTTTTTCCTTCTTTAGTCCTCATACTTTTGCATATTTAGAATTACTGCTTTAGTCTTCATTGCAAGCAATAGTGTTCTGGGGTGAATTGAAAGAACATCAGGAGGATATTTTTCATTTTTAGAATCAATTGATGATCGGTGTACTGTATATTTTTACATTTCATACATTGCAATATTTCTCTTTTCATCAACTAAACAAACTTCTTAGATTGAGTTGAACTTTATGTGAGTACTGGCAGTTCATATATTATGTAGTTTGAATAAGTTTGAATGAAAACTGTAAGTTTTATGATTTTGTAACAAGAAAAAACCCAAAGTGTTTCCGACATTAGAAACATATTTTTACCTGTATAAAATGTTTTGCAAAAAGCAACTCAAAAGCAACCTTTTTTCTTTTTAGTAAACCATGGACATGTTTTCAGACAACTTATTGTTTTTCAGTGATAGGCCTGCATGGGTATTCAACAGTATAGACCCTCCTGTAGACACTTTAGTGAACATTTTCAAAAAATGCCAATTTCTCGGATTTAATTATTTTGACAAACGCCTGATTTCACCACGATGCCTCACAAATTTGTTCATCTTTCAAAAATAAAATTGCACACAAAAAATTTGTGCAAATTTTCTATCTCCTGGCAGTAAGTAGAAGAGAGAAAAATGAAAATTGTGAAAATGACAATGTCTCTGTTTGAGGTCATTATGTACAGTACAAGGTCTCTCTTGCTGCATTTACATTACTTTTAAAAATGAAAACAAAGATTTTATAAAAGTTTTAACAATATCTCAACAATCCAGATTGCAACAAGAGAAAAATGAGTATGCTAATAAAAGCTACAACAAGAATAAGTATGTACCACAAGCGGGTTCAGTTCATTAGGCAAGATTATATCAGAGGATAATAATGAGTGGTGACACTTTTGTGTCACAAAGCCATAATACTCTTTCCATTTCCAAAAAGCATATGTATCTTTCAGCTCTTCATAATTATGATAGAACAAAATCCTAAATTTTTTCACTCTTCAGACTCAGAATCTAAGCTTGTCTTGGACAAATCAGGTTTCCATAACATTACAAAAAATATTCACTTTTTTTGTCCCTTGGATGAAAGCAACAGATATATACATGTGCTTTCATAAGAAAAGTGTAAAAGAATGAGGAAGTGCATATATCACAACAGCTATCTTTACCTTTCAAACTCATTAAAAAATTAAATGGATCTTTCAAAGTGACCATACAACAAGGTTGCATAGAAGTAATGTAACAATCAGCTAATAGCTGTTTTTAGTTCAGTTTATACTTTTAGAATGCTGGTAGATAAAATATCAAAAAACAATCATGACTTTAATAAAGCCACACATACTTTTACTAAAAAAGTGGAGTCCCCTTAAACTAAAATCTACTGCAGGACCACCCGATTTACTTGGTTTAGCCATATTTTTGTATTAACTGAATCATGTTCGATTTATACAGACTCCACTGTAATTACAGGGCCAAATCTTTCCACTGCATATAACAGGACCCGAAGGAACAATAGCAAATAGACCGTATACCTCCTGTACAGAATTCAACACAGCAACATGCATCATCAGACTGATTTTTTACAACTGAAAGGGAATTCATTACCATGTCCTAGCAGAACAAAATAGAGACATCCCTGTTTTTTAAAACAATGTATCGTGGGATATGATGGGAAAGTTTCAACAAATAAAGTTATACTCTGGCCTCAATGACATTCTTTTGATTTAATGTAATAAAAACATATCAATTACCACAAAAGCATCCATGAAGTAGTGGTATCCTTAAAATGTAACTTGGTAAGTCCAAATAAATGAAGTCAAGAGGTCACCTTCAGTCTTATATCAAATGAGTAATAGGGCCTACTCTTATACATACCGGTGCATATATTTGAAGTATAACAGTGATAATGGGCTTGTAAGACTGATCTAATTCCTGAATTCAAATTAAATATCTACACACATAAACTATATGTACCACAATATAAAGTCAACGGTCTAAAGAATTGTGCACCTTTGAGACTGACTGCTGTGAACAAGAGTCATATCAGCATCGTTTGATTCAAAACTCTCAGCATGATATTTGCTTTCTTGATTTTCTTCGTCTTCCTCATCTTCTTCTTCCTCATCTTCTTCTTCTTCTTCTTCCTCATTCTTTTCAGTTTTCTTGGACAGCCGAAGATTACGGGATTGGGTCTGATATGACACATATCCATTCTCCTCTTCTTCCTCCTCCTCCTCCTCATCATCTTCATTTTCCTCATTATCTAATTTACCATCAATAGCCTCAAAACCATTGCCATTATGATATGACCCAGATAGAGCCTTCCCGGATTGCATGATGGAATAGGATCGTGCCTGGACAGTCTCTTTCCCTTCAGGTTCTGCGTACAAGATATTTCTAGTGTGAGATTCGGTCACTACTTCAGAGGAGGAAGATTCAACCAGTGATGGCGTTTGATGGCTGAACATGGCTCCAATTACTTTATCAATCTCCTTTTCTTCATCTACAAGTCTGCTTCTTTTCAGAGGTAATGTGTCAATTTCTGCCAAAGTTGTTCGTTTTCTTCCACTGCCAGTAATCTCACTACTGTATTCAATTCCTCCCGACGTTGCTGTCTGCTTCGATGCAGAGTATTCGCTCCCTTGGACGGCAAATCTATCCAACGCTGGCACAGTTCTCAGTACTGTTCTTCGGAGACTAGATGAAATCCCTGCACGGCTCAAAGGAGAAAATAATCCCCCCACCGAACTCTCATCTACAGTGCTGTTTACAGTCTCCACACTGCCGGCCACACGTTTGACACTACTGAGAGGGGCATCCACGGGCAGCCTCAGGTCACTGTCCACATGGCTGTAGACATAAGGCGTGGAGCTCTTCAACAAAGAAGACTTCTCTGTGTTAACTTGCGAAAGGGATATCTGAGGATATCTGTAACGCTCACTTATCACTAGAGGAGTGGCAGCATCTCTCGTCTTTCCCGGAGACTCGTTTAGTCTCAGTGATTGTCTACCACTACTGTTTGATAAACTGGAAACCTTTGAATGTGAATGTTGTGACACGGTGATTCTTTGGGTGCTCTTGGGCGGAGTACCAACTGGGGACTTCGCGCTTTTGGAGGCTGACCTCTGTTTGCTGACCTCAAGAGATACACGTACATCTGCAGCATTACTTTTAGGTGTTTTACGAATTCTTGGCGAAGTGTTCTGTTTGTTTTTACTCATTCCAGAAATGATCTCATCCCCAGTAGTTTCTAAAGTGATGTTCAATGTTCTCGAGCCGGACAGCTGCTTCTGGGTCCTTGGAGTTGCACCTGCTCTGGCAGAGCGCTGTGGAGATTTTCTTGGAGATTTTGAAGCTCTTTTACTTGTGGAAGTCTGTGACTTTCTGCTCGATGACACAGATACCGCAGTGCTCTTCCGCTTAGGGGTCACACTGACTTCTTTTGATTTGGAGGAAGACTTTGGCTTGTTCTTCCCTGGAGAAATAAACTTTTCAGCTCCATCACGTGGCAGACTTTTGTCTGGACTTTCTGTGATCTCATAGGAGAGAACTACTACAGGACTTTTTCCTTTAGGAGTTTTATTCCTCAACACTTTGCCCTTGGGACTTGATGCTAGTTCTTTTTCTGCACTCTTTCTTGGACTTTTTGACTGCGGAGTTTTGCCACTCAGTCTTCTGCTTTTAGAGACAGGGCCACCAGATGAAGCCTGAGCCTCCTTCTTCGCACTTTTCCTAGAACTTTTTGAGAGAGGCGTTTTGCTCCTTGACCTTTGTCTTTTAGATGCTGATGCAGATATCTGAGTTTCTACAGAACTTGAGGTTGAAGCGCTACTCACTGAAATTCCAATTTCAGGAGTATTTCCTTTTGATTTGCGACTTTTCGAAGAAGATGATTTTATTCCTGTCTTCTTAGATGTTCCACGCACTGGAGTAAGCAAAGATTCATCTTCAGCCTGTACTTCAGTATCAAGTGACTCCAACTTTGAAGCACTTGCAGATGTAACTCTTTTGCCTCTCGTTGCTTTGGCCTTGGCAGGAGAAGAGGAGCCTAGACTTTTAGAGGGACTTTTGCTGCCAGCTCTAGACTTCTTAGTAGATTTCTGAGAAACAGCTCTTTTAGCACTTCGTTGCGGTGTGCTCAAAGTTTCAGTAGTTACTTCGGTCAAACTCTCAAATGTCTCTGATGTTTCTGGGAGCCTGCGGCTACTGTTTCTAACCTTTCTCGGAGGTGAGGGACTTTGCTTTCTATTTTTTAAAGGTGAAACCTTGGGACTCTTTCCCCGTGGAGACTTTGAAGCTTTGGCTTTTCCCTTTCGTCCTGGGGAATTTGTTTTGGCTTTCAGAGAAGTGAAACCTTCTGATTCAAGGCTTCCATCGAAACCATCAACACCTGCATCTTGATCTGAAATGACTTCCATTTCTTCATCTACAACCTTCTTCGCACTTCTAGACGATGACTTTGTCACTTTGCGAGACGCTACATTTGTTCCTTTCACTTTAACATTATTTGCTGAACTACGACTAGTTATTTTCTTTACCTTTGGAGACGAGGAAGCCTTCTGTTTCTTAAGCAATGTCTTCGACGTAACGGATTTTACAATTTCAGTACCACTACCACTCTTTGCTTTTGAAGATTTTCCTTTCTTGGGGGGTGAGCTGTTTTCCTTAACATTCGGTGACAAAGCCAAACTCTTCATATTAAAACTCACTTCCGGATCAAACTTATCATTATCAACCAAAAGAACTTTTTCCGCCGTTATTTTGGTAGTGCTGGTTTTGGCATTTGATTTTTTTCCTGCTCTTTTCACTGCAGCTGTCTGCTTTTGTACCTTGGCAGTCTGGGGTTGGGTGGAGTGTCGGCGAGAGGACTCACCAGTCCCTTGTTTTGAAGCTTGCTTTGTTGATACATAAATAGAAGATCTTCGGCTCCTGGTCTTCACACCTGGTGGTGAGCTGAACATCAGACTTGGAACCTTGAATTCATCAGCGCCAACTTTTCTTTGACTGGAATTCTTGGAAGGTGTTCCTTTTCCGCTAAACCCAATTTCCGTGTGCACAACTGTTGTCTTCCTGCAGAAATTTAGAAATCCAAAAGACATTCTTAAATTCAGCATTCTAAAAGTTGTATGACAATTGACAATTATCCTAAATACTATCAAATTATGAAAAGCATTGAGTCAGAAGCGAGAATAAAAGGGATAATTTGTCCATGCTCAGTACCAGTACAATTACATCATCAAGGTTTATCTCACCCTGAACCAGGATAGAGGCCACTGACAAACACTTCCCATTTTTCAGGACCCTGGACTAGCTTCTTGACATTACAATATGTGAGGCATCATGGTGAAATCAGGCGCTCGTCAAAATAATGAGATCGAAGAAAATGGCATTTTTCCATCAGTTTGGCAATTTTTATTGAAATTTTGTTTTTTGACTCAACACTTTTTATGCTCTTATAATGAAAACACATTTCCATATGAATTTTACTGAAAAACCTTCTTTAAAGGCACATAGTATGTAATTTTCAGTTGTCAAGAACTCTTAAGCTATTGAAGTTACCAAACTTTGGCCGCAATTTTCTCATTAATTTATTAACCACTGAAACCAGGCGACTTCACCTTCTTCAATCGCAAATATCTCAACTTCTACTCATATTCAAGCTAGATGGATTTTTTTTCATTGAAAGCAAGGCAAATGAATAAGCCTTCAGATCATATCAATAACTCCACATGCCCAAAAATTGACAAGCGCCTGACTCCACCACATCATGACACATATGTCTTTCCACATTTCAGTTCAGTTCAACAGACCAGTATAAAAAGCATAAATAACAAACATCTCGATACAGTAAGTTACCAAGACTTCAGCCTTTGTAGGGGAGATAAAAGAGAAATACAGAATATAACACGGATATCTCAAAATCATCAGGACCGGCCTCGGTAGTTCAAGGGATCTACAGTTCGAGGGATATCTTACAAAGATAAAGAAGAAGAAAAAACGGGACCGCATGCACAGTTCGACGGATGCGCGATTTCAAGTCTTCTGTGTTTGACCTATACCTGTTATACAGTATAGTGATGCTTTAAAAGACTGATCCAGAGCAGTGTGTTAGCACAGTGACTACATGATGAACAGCAGACATTTTCTAACAGCTCTGAGAAGAATTTACGGCAAAGCAAGCAAACAAGAATGTCGGCAAATACTGTATAAAATATAATTTAGATTGATAGTGTCTTCATGGCAGTTTATAGAAGTAAAGTCTCACACTCTGTTGTAATAAATAAAAAAACTAATTCAGTTTTGCTCCCTTTAAAAAAAATTAGCCAACAAGCTCACATTTTTGTACCAAATTATTCCATGTCACATTTTCAGATGCAGAATTCATTTTTAAAAATGGAAAGGACAGTAATCTCATGTCAAGTCCCATAGTCCCGGGATTTTCAGCAGGTATTTCCAAACAGTATTCTAACATTCTACTTGAGCTACAAAAGTATGATTATATCCCCTTTTCACAAACACAACAAAAGATTTGAAATACAGGCTAGTACAACAGAAAATCAAAAGTTTAACTGGTGTATTTTTCACAATTGTTTCCATAAGAGCTGTTGTTGCTTTTTTTCTCTCTCATACAACAAACTCACTCAATCCCTCCTTTTGATCTTCAGTTTATCTAAAGCTATAAAGCTATAACTACCAGGCGAAAATTATGGGTGATGTAAAAATCATTTCCAAAGCTCATTAACTATCTGCCCCAAGCTCAAGTTCCTTTTCAAAAAACTCAAAAACAGAAGTTTTGGAAAATGCTAATCTCATCAATATTGAAATCAAATGACTCTCTACTCTAAGAATAAAGCATTTCTTCTTGTTTCTCCAACAAATAAATACTTTATCAAATATTTGACAGACATCAAACCGAGGCCTGTTTATCTCTCAGACCAATGTATGCAACTGTCACAATGTAGGTAGGTGCGGACTTGCTACATATGGGAAACAATCGGGTTGAAAAAGTACACTCTATTTCAACAGTCGGTGTAAGATTCCATCAAGCGCCACTTTTAAAAATGACTTATGGAGGAGTCTAACACTGAGTAGTCAATTTTTGCACTGATACCCTTTAACACTTTTAGTACCCATAGCGACTTCAGTCGCCAGGCCGTAGTATGCACTCATTACAATTTAATCATTACCGCTGGAGACTTTAACTGCCGACTTGACCAGGCACACTAAACATAATTAAAAAATAAACAGTGCTATCGGACTGAAGTAAATACCAAAGGAAGTCACTCTATATGATAGCTGAATGGTTGATGACCTCTGTGAATTTTAAAGCATGTTTCATGGGCTGCGAAGGTTTTTTTTACCTTTGAAAAAATTCTACATGACTTTGGCGTTCTAAACTGGTGTGATATTTGAGGATCTTTCACTATATGAGCCTTCGGTACTGCAAGTGTTAAATAAAAGACTTTTAAAGGTACAGTAAATCAACCAAAAGTTAAGTTTAACTTGATGGGTGAAGAAAGAAAATAGCACATTTAGCTGATTTAGCTGCTCAGCTTACCGACGAGTTTTTAAGGGTGACAAAGATTTAGGCGTGCTGAAAAGAGACTCATGTCCTGAAATCCAGTGAGGACTGTCACCAGAAGAGTCCAAGGTCAACCTTAGAAAAAATAGAAAGTAAAACAAAGGTAAAATGTCAATTCAATATAATAAATAAAAAATTTCCAAACACAATCAATGTTACAACATCCTCCACGATTAACTTCCCCGGTGTTTCAAAGGACCACAGCTGAGCTCCATGAACCTAAGTTCACACCTGAGTGTAACTACCTTTAACCCTTGTGAGCAATAAAGTAACTCCTGAAAGCATGAAGGCATATATACAAGGTGTCCCAAAAGTTGCACATCACCCTGGTTTTTATCAAATAGTTTGATGGTGTTGTGTGAAAATGCTATGAACTGTATGGCTGTCATCATCTTGTAAAAAGATTAAGCAATTGTACCAAAAATGTTTGCAGCAATCTCTTCGTAAAGTTGTTACTGCAATAGATTTCTCTGTTCTGTATCTGTTTTAGACTGAATCTTTGAAAGAAATTGAATAAAGCCTTATTTCTTCATAATTTGGCAATTCCAACCTTATAATAATCAATTCGTCAGACATTTCAGATAGACTATACACAGTACAATATGGATAGCTTGAGTTCGTCTGGACCAGCTTCTTTAGTTCGAGGAATCCGTAGTTCGAGGGATATCTTACCAAAAAAAAAAATGTTTCAAATTAAAAAAACGGACGGGACCGCAGGCACAGTTCAACGGATGTGTGATTTCGGGTCTCCTGAGTTCTACCTATCTGTGTTATACTATAAATAATAAATGCGTGAACTGAGTTCCCTCAGCAACAACAGTTCAGCTACAGAGCGGTGTGACACACCTGGCCTTCCTTAACAATAACAAAAAAAACAAGCTGAACTCCATCTTCTGTAAATAATTTTTTCAGCCATCATTCAATCTGAAAGTAGTGAAAGCATAAAAAATAAACTATGCCAATTTCTGAGTACACTGAAGTTTTTCAGGATGGTGCACTCCTCTTAAGACACCCGGTAGGCCTATATATATATACCTAACAATCGACCCACAAGAGCTCAGATGTACAGGCTCCTTTGGGCTCAAACGGTCAAAAGGAACATTCTTTCAAGTTTCAGTTTCAGAATCTTATTAGAATTAGAATGAATACTAGACAAAAATTAGCAATTTTTAAAGTTTTTTTAAAAAAGCAGTGCCAGTAAAGATCTAATTCCTTCAAGTGTCAAGGCAGTTAATCTATCATTAACTTTATTTTACACTGAGCTGTTGAATGAAGAACGAAAACTCAAACAGAACTAACTTCACATACAGGCTTAGCCTTACAATAAAGATACAATTTTTAAAACACATTTCCAACCTGCTACGACTTGAGGCAGATCCTGGGGTTACTTGAACACTGCTGCTGCTACTGTAAAAACTGGTAGTTGTGATGGTGCTTACTGTCTTACTTTGTCTCCTCGACATGATGCCTTCTTGTTTGCTCTGTGCAGAAAAAATATTCAAAGAAATCTTTAGCATAATAAGTACATGAAAAAAGGAGTCTAAAAGTTAACTTTATAAAGTTCATCAGAGTTGAAATAGCATTAGAGAAACTTTTCTCTGTAAGCTTCCTTGTGAACTTATATCTGATCTTGTCAACTGTCAATCTTATTTGTATACAAACCTTCTTGAAACACCTCTTTTCTCGTATGAACTAAACAAACTACTTAGCATGTCTTTGATCTACATTTCACGATTCACATTGTGTATAAAGCATGTGACATGGACCAATTCAAACTAGTACAGAACTATTACAGTTCCAGGAAAGGGAAATCAAATTTTTATCAGAATGAATGTCAGTACATGACATCCGATTCAAAGAGGACACTGTTTTCTAAAAATCTCGATTTGCATACACCCAGTAGAGCCATAGCACACGATTATACACTAACAAATTAACAAGTACGCTGTCTGGTAGGTTGGCCATAAGTTTTTGTCTCGACTATGAGGACAACTTAAAATCTTCTAAATGTTTTCCTCCAATCCCTTACAATGCCAATGTCTTGTTATTTTCACTGGAACCACAACAAATCAACAAATATTGCACAACCACTACTAGTAACAAGGACCACAGATAAACACAGATATCTCGAACACATCCAGGACTGACAAAATGTTTGATGATAATCCACAATTTGAGTAAACCGCCATGAGAAATAAGAGAAAAGTTGAAGAAAATCAAGGGAAGTAACTGTGACAGTATTATATAATATTATCAAACACTGTCATCATAAACAGTAGCTGGTATCAATACAATGATAAAAGGGTGGATTGTGGAGTGCTCATCCTTCAGTGTCAAGGCAAGAGCAAGAAAGAAAGTGCTGCAGATAGGCCTTAAATTCACATCTGATCTTTAAAAAAAAATGCTCTTACATTACATCGGATCAAAATCTTGAAGATGTAACCAACACTAGTCAGACCATAGAAACTATTCCTCTTTTGTGTAATCACTTCCCGATCCATGCCTTCATGTTCAAACAATCACACACAAAAAAACAACCCATAATTTACACACCATATGGCCCAGTGCAGCGCCATAGGCCTACTGTCAATCTTCAATTACACCTCACCACCCACCCTCAAATGACTAGATTCAAGGGAGTTCTGGTGCCTTCTACCCTATATTATATATATATACACACTAAGCTACACTACAGGAGGAATGATGTGCCTTGATACCTGCTCTGGGGTATCTTGTTCAATGTCAGAGAGAGAGAAAGGAAAAAAGTATTTGATGCAAAGGGGAGCCTTACAACTTTATCTTACATTTTTTTCTGACTTTGTTCTTTCAGATGATGATGTAACCAACAATGGTCAAAGCATGCAACCCATCCCTCTTGCGTAATCACTTCCTGTTCCAAAGGGGGCCTACTAGATCTCTGATCTCCATGTTCAAACACACACATACACACACACACATAAACATATATATATAAAAAATAATTCGCACATCATGCCATTTTAAATGGCCGGCACTATTTCTCCGAACGTTCGGGAAAATAAAGCTGGGCACTATTTCTCCGAACACTCTGAAATCACACCCTTTCCCGCATATTTCGGATAATAAAAATAAAATATAGATCTATAATTATATTATAGGCCTACCAAAGATTGTTCGTATACAATATGGTTCAATCGGTCCAAAAAATGTCCGTATTTATATAAAGAAATGCTACAGTTCCAAACAGTTTTTCGCTACAGATATGACGTGTGGCCTATGAAGGGTGCTGCTCTTAAACTTAATGTTTTGCGTTCACTCGTGAGCTGTCTAGATCTAGATCTATGGAGGGTTATTGATAACGACACATAGAGCTAGCATCTGCGTTTGTCGAGGCCGCGACCAATCAATCGTGGCTCGATTTTTTGGTCCCCGAAAAAGTCCAAAAAAAAGAAAAGAAAATGAAACTCTTTACTTTTGAAAGAAAGTTCACTTAGCTTCACTTCGTCTCTTTCTCACTTGTCACCACGTTGAATTTGTTGAATACGTTACAGTTACATACGATTTGTATTGCTGTTCCTCTTTTATTTTTCGTTCATTTTTCCCTCTTTGTGGTGTTATATTTTGTTGGTGTGTATTTTTTTTTCTTGTTATTGTTCTGATGTGTTGTTTTTCTATTAATTTTTTTTTGTTGGGGAAAAGGGGGGCGGGGGGGTTGTATAGTGTAACGTCATTTAATTTGATGTTCCTACAAAAGGTATTGTGTAACGTCATTTAATTTGATGTTCCTACCTTCATTAGATTCTAAATATATATACCTGTATAGATTTAAATGTGCTATGTTAGAGCGTTCCACCAAAACCAAGTACATGTACTGACACTGGCAGGCCCCCTGTGTGTGGTTCCATAATTTCCATGCAATATCCTGTACTTTTTTTAACAAATTACGCACATTTAGGGTTAAAACGGTCAATCTTCTTCGGACAGGTGGACACACGCCCTTATTTGTTAATTGTTGTGGTTGTTTCTGGGCTGTTCTAGTTTTGATTTCATTCTGTTGTGAAACCTTTCTTTTTCACGTTTTTACACTCATCTAAAAATCTCTAGACTAGATCTAGCTCTTGAAAATTGAAATAGATATCTAAACCCAAAAATTTGCTCCGTTTTTTTTTTTAATGGACGATAACCGTCCACTCAATAGAAAAGAGGGTCAGATTTCTCCGTCTCTCGGGTGCCTCAGGCAGTACCCGCCTCGCTAAACCAGTGGGCACACGGCCGGAGGAGAAGCTGAGAACAGATACCACCTTTGATTTGCTCCTTCCCAGACCTCGCAGAATGACGGAATGAAAGTTGGCGCCGAACTCTCGCAAATAGGCAAACAATCACAACCAGAGCGGAAACCGGAAACCGTTCGGAGAAATAAAGATCGGCACTTCGATTTTATATGGCCCAATGCTGTGCGACACCGTTTTCTATCATAACCTTACTACCCAACACCCACTCTCATGTGACAAGACAGAAGAAAGGTTTAATGGTTTACATTTACACATTATAGCCTTAACCCTATCCGAACACCCTGGGGTCAATTTTTGTACAGTAGTCTCCGCCTAAATTCTAAATGCACACCATACAAAAGCACGCTGCACTCAAACGCACGCTTTCGTCATCTGACGAGTTTTTTACTATATAATTTAGACGTACAAACGCACAGTTACTCCCTCTAAACGCACGCTCCGATCTGTGAAACACGCCGACAGGTAAAGCTGGACAGAGGGAAATCTGCACAGCTTGCATAGGACAAGCCTCGAAAACCGGATATTAGTGAGACTGCCCCTTACGCCGAACAAAGGGAGTGATGGACAGCGTTTTCACACCCAACTTTCCACAGACACATAGGTCTAGGACTCTAGATCTAGGAATGGTCAGTGAAAGTTAGGTGACTGAAATGTTATTCGATTGGTCACTGGAAATGCCTCTGTTTGAGAGAAGGTTTCTGACTGGTGTTTGGGTGACTACACGTAGGCTAATGTTTAGTGAGACCTGAGCCTAGGCTTATCTTCACACCAACTCTTACATATCAGTGACAGATCCGGGTCATCTAGATCTATTATAGATCTAATCTAGATTCTAGTTGGCCTACTGAGCTGACATCGTTTTATTATATTTTATAGAGTAGTCAAGTGGTTCTGTTGACTGTTGTCTCGAGACTGCTAAGACAAGATAGATTCTAGACTAGACTAGATCTAGTCTACAACAATCTAGAGATCTAGATCTAGTTTCAACACAAAAAGAGAAGAGAAAGTAGGCTTACGTTGAAATTATAATAAATGGTCAAACGTTACAACCACAACCTGTTTTGAGTGTTTCAGGAAGTGGCCATAATTGAGAACTCTAGGCCTATACTATAGAACTCTAGATTCTAGGCCCAGATCTGCCACCACGAAGTCTTTACGTCGGTGATGACGCCACATCAAAACCCATGGCTGACAAGTGACAGTCTCTCAGCACCTGCGTACTAAACAACCGCTAAACCCATGCTGCTATCAATACCATCATAAAACAGAGACATAAAGGAGAAAAAATTGGATTATTCCTGCCTTACACTTTGTACAGGGGGTCACATAGGAACTGTAAACAATAACAATAACAACCGCTTCCTTGCCCACTGTGGTTCAAGTTTAACCGCGTCCTGCCAGATTTTCAAAAGCTTCTCATTTCTCGTATGATCAGCCGTTCGTTCGATTCAAATAAACTTTGAAATGACAGTAAAATTCAAATTTATGAGATACAGAAAATCATGCTCTCGGTGCTGACTACAATAATTTATCATTTTACCATAAAAATAGCTCTGATTATTACGTCAACTCAGACGATTCAAGTATGTCGTTTTGAAAACTTGAAAATTCTTATGCTACAACTTGACATTACTGTGAGAGAGAGAACTTAGAGAAGCCTCTGACCTTAACGCAACATGAATATTAATTACGCGGTTGTCTATTCAAACAATTGTTGTCTCGTGTCACTGGCATGGCGTCAAAGGCCAAGACCTCTTACAATTAATTAAGTTACAAGCTTTAATTTTAAATTAGATCTAGATCTAGATCTATGTCTTGAAACTGGTCCAAAATGTTTAAAAGTAAAAAAAAAAAAACTGATTCCAAATGTCATACTGGAACTTAAACCGTCACTGTCGTTTGTTACTGTTTGCCCAAGGTGGTTATAATCTAAGCCTAAGGTCCGCGCGTCACAACCCAAAACTTGTAAGAAAGTTGAGACCACGTGGGGATGCGAAACCAGGTTTTAAAAGTGAAGCAAAAATTAATGTTTAGGTCTAAGCTCACGAAGGCAAAGTAAGAACACGGTTTCGGGTGGGGTGTACAATTTTCCCCCGTTTTTCTCACAGCACAGGGCACAGTTTCATAATTTGTTTAACACAGTCGGTCTTTATGAGAGAAAAAAACAACAGAATCATGATCAACTAATTATTAAAATTGGTCATAATATTATGTCAATGTAAACTAGGCTAAGGTATTATTAATAAGCTACGCCTTTTTGAAGACCCCATAAAGTGATGGAATATCAAAACATGAGCATTGATTACCGATGCTTTTTTTTATTTTTATTTTTTTTACAAAAATCATATGACTTGTAGATCTAAATTGATATCTAGATCTAGATCTAGTTGACTAATTTTGGTGACATTTAGTGGGCTTTTTTAACGGATCCGTAACCCATGGTGATTCAACACATCGAAACAAAATAACTTCTTGTTGATAGTCCTGTGTATTTTGACTTACATGGGCTATATAAACAGTGGCGGTGGGTGGACCAAAATTTGGGAGGGGCTTAGGTTGCTCCCAGTTCTTTATCACCAAATAGCAAGCAATATAAGAATTAAACAGTGATGATTTTTCTATACTCAGGGTGAACCACAGCAGTTTGAGAACCATTCAAACGAGAAGAGTTGTCTCTGTTTTCCATGTCTTTGTTCTTAGTTAAAATCTTGTTGATGGTGGGGACGAAGCAAATTCACCTCCAAATTTGCTCTAATTAGTTTTCGTGTGATGAAAAAGTTGCCTTACAAAAATAGTTCGACCTGATTTATAACTGTTAAACCTCAGCGGCACAAACACATACATATATATATATATATATATATATATATATATACTATATATTATATATGCACACACAGCACTTCATACATAATACTACAGTACTTCTATGAGCTGGATTAGGCCGTGTAGTCGAGAAAGTTGAACGCATCCAACAAAGAACGAACAAGCGCATAGGTATCTGTTTCAGTGGGGGGAAAAGTGTGTTGTAAACGTTCACACCATTGTCAGTGGGCTAGGAGAGCGTGAGCCCTCGGTACAGTGATATTTTTTTCCCAGTCTTCTACTACCTTTTCACAATAAGAGTTTCATTAAGGGTGGGCTGTGGGAAAAGGGCTCATCATTTGATTGGCTGCTGGGTTACTATAGTTGTAAGTGGTGACAACAGTGATTGGACAAGCGAGCAAGCTGCCAAGTTGATCACTCTGTGTTCATTGCGTGCGGTCACAACGGTTTCAACGGCTTATTTCATTATTTATAAATGGAGAAACTTTCATTTACTTTGGGATAGAGTTGGGGGTGGTGGGTGGGGAGGGGGCAGGGGCTCAAGCCCGTGAGCCCTTCACTACCCACCGCCACTGCCCTCTCTCTCTCTCTCACTCTGTCTCTGTATCTGTCTCTCTCTGTCTCTCTGTCTCTCTGTCTGTCTCTCTGTCTCTCTGTCTCTCTCTATCTCTCTCTCTCTCTCCCTCTCTCTCTCTCTCTCTCTCTCTCTCTCTCTCTCTCTCTCTCTCTCTCTCTAGTACATCCTTGGGTATAGACAATTCCACAAAGCTTACCCGACACCCTCGCACACATTGATGAATTCACACAGTCATAGATTCTTACAGAACAGAACAGAACAGCGTGAAAAAACGATATTGAGAGAACATAATAGACAGAACTACTGAGAGAAAATAATAATATTCGTATTGGGAATGTCGGGTATCCCACACCTTAAGTGAGCGTTACAGGAGTTTCAATGGGCCTGATAACATTATATTTGTCGCCATGATAAGATTTTGTTTGTTTTTTCACGAAACGTATTCTGCTAAGCATGTTTCATATTATGCTGGTTATAAATTCTTATTCAAACAATCAACTAAAAGTGGATTTTTTTTTTTCGCAGTATGAAAATTGGATAACTCTATGTCTAAGTCATTCTTTTAATAAATCATCTTTTTCCCTTCTCCCGAAAAATGTACACGATATCACCTAGGCCTATCCTATCTCATCACGACGGCGATGATATTATGTGATTGTGAAAATCTCTTCCCCACTATGAGCTTACTATAATAAATCAAAGTACAGATACAAATTTACTGATGAGCATCTTCAAGCCATACCGATCGGGAGGTTACTTTCTTCTTCCCTCAAGTCAATAAATTATGTTGACTTCGGTGAGCTGTTAGATCAGAGAGGGTTTACAGTAATACTGTAAACTCTCTGGTTAGATCTAACTGTGTAAGAGAGTTAGAGCCACCATGTCTCTGGCCGCAAGGTCAGAGAAGTATGTTCTGAATATCCGTTTATGTTCTTTTTTTTTTTAGTAGAGGGTTTTTACTGCGCTCGCAATTGTATAAGGTCATATGAGCGCCAAGGGGTGGGTGTCAACAGAGAAGTCCTTACAGGAATCAGACTTACTCTGCTCACCTCTCTAGCTTCAACAGCATAACGTCTGCTTAGAATATCAAGGCACCCCGGAAATAGCGGGTCACAAGAAAACGAAGTAGAGGTAAATGACAATAGTAAGGATTAGGAAAGAAAAAGCAGCAGTTCCCTGTTGCAGATCAGGCACAGTTATGAGCGTGACATAATGAATCAGCTCATTTACAATTCTGCTGTGCTTGAACGAGAAATGTCCCCCCTTTGGGAATGGCCTAAAGACACTGCAGTCAGTGGAATTGCCCCGGGGTGTGTTCATGTTCTGAACTGATAATAACTGATAATGGTAATGATTGAGAAGCTTACATTTCTAGATCAGTTTAAGGGTACTTTTCTTTTCTATACTTGAAACCTTCTTTCTTTCTTTTTTTTGGGGTAGAATATTGATGAGGTCCAAGCTCACAAACATTACTTCCAGTCCAGGTCGAAAAGTTGAGCCTTTGCATTTGGCTACATTATTTTATCACCTAATGTGGTGTAAGTTATGAAGTCTGGCTCAAGTTCCAGTACAGATACTCAAATGAAGAACAGCTTCGTTTCTTTCTTTCTGTATAAAGGTCTCGTGCAAGATTCTTTGACCTCTCTATTCTAATTCAGTGTCTCGAGACAAGTCTCACAGATTTCAAAACAAAGGTTTGTGAAATAATTATAGTTTGAAACAATATACATAATAATGTACTGAGTTTGATAATGTGACAAAATATGAGCTTCTGCAGAATATGCATGTCGTGTTTCTTAATTTGGTGATGGGCATTGGCATACCTGCAGTGTTGGGGTCACCGAAGCCTGAACAAATGTGGGACCCTTTTCTTTAGCTAGCAACACTATAACCAATCTCAACGTTTTGTGGACACATAATTAGCGAAACAGGCGAAAATCTAAAGGTTAAGATGTCTCGTGGTTTGTGCTCTGTCCAAAGAGGCTAATTCAAGTGGAGTAAAAATTTGCCACATTTTGAGCACTGCAAGCTCCACTTCCCACTTCCACTTGTAGCTGATGTGCTCAGCTTGCGGCTCTCTCTCTCTCTTTCTCTCTCTCTCTCTCTCTCTCTCTCTCTCTCTCTCTCTCTCTCTCTCTCTCTCTCTCTCTCTCTCTCTCTCTCATATGATCTCGACTTGCAGCCCATTGTGACTGTTACTTTCCAACTGAGTCTGTCAGGACCTAGGCTCTCCCATGTCAAAGGATTTGTGTTGTTGTCCTTCGCAGACATATTCAAGGAGTCTCCATTTTACCGAAGTCATTGCCCACATATTATGTGTCTTTGGCACAGATTCTGTGGTCTTTGGTGATTTCCTTTTCCTTTTCATGATGGGTCAAAGCTTTTAAGGGCTGGTGAGGCACCTAAAAAATGTGTTTTTGGGTGAAATTATGAAAACTGGGAATATCATGCACTTATTATAATTATTTCATGTATATTTCCAAAATAATCTCTAAAAACGTACGAAATCGTTTCTGTACCCTAAAGTGGTGTTTGAAGGGATTTTAGAGCTGACGGAGGGGCTAAAAAAATCACTTTTTGTCTAAGAAAGCATGTTTTGCACCGCTTATACCCTTCAGTTTTAGTAGGAAACCTCCATTCTATGTCTGCTGCGTTAATATTATCAAGTAGTTGCCATGTTTTGGTTTGTAATAAAATCTATGTTTTGAAGATTTTTACTGGAAAGAGAATTATTTTGGCCTTTTCTGACCTTTATCGGCCGTTTTCTCAAAATGTGATTTTCACACACATTATCCCATTTCTGCTTTATTGTTTCTTATTCAATTTTAATGTAACTTTCACAGGATGTCAACTACAACTAGTTCTAAAAAGTTGTCTGAGGAATTTTTTTTATTGCTTTTGCAGTTTGTGATTAATGTCCTCCGAAATCCAGATTTTAAAAAAAATTTGTTGGGGGGGGGGGGGGGGGAGGGGGGGGGGGGGTAACAGTTATGCAGTAAGCCGATTCTTAAGTGCCAAACATGAAAACTAAATCCTAGGCTAGATCTATATAAAAAATTCCTCCGACCAATTTTTAGATCTGTACTTTTTCTACGTAGAGATCTACTTGCCAAATTAAAAGTGTATTTGTTGAAAAACAGGTGAAAAAAACGGGATCAAAATAGGTATACAAAATCCCATATGGCAGCTGTTTCCATGGCAACCGAACCAGATTTACTTTTTTTACAATATATTTTAAATCCCCAATTATACATGATATCCCAAAGCAAATTGAGCTATCTAGGGTTTGTAACAGCCGGGATAGCCTTCAGGTGTCCCACCACCCCTAAAAAAATAATTAAAAATGGGAAAAAACATATGTAGTACTAGAAATACAGTCTTTTATTGCGTAATTGTAAAACAGTAGATAGATCTATACTTCCCATTCAATTAAAAAAAGAACGAGAATTAATAATAATGTTATAAGGGCGAAAACAGAGAGAACGCCGATTTCGGAGACTTACTCAGTAAGCGCCGATAGGTATAAAAATTCCCTTATGATTTCCAACTTGCCCCACATAAAGCTGGCAGACTGCAGGCGGCTTTAAGCCCGGATCGGTGTTGTCGGCTTTATCGGAATCCAAACTACATTTTTATTACGCCGAAAAACTGGGAAGGGCGTCTTGCTGTCAACTCGCGACTTCAGTGCTTTCTTGTCTTATCTCCAATTTTTAACAGTAAAAATATGACTTCTTCTTAAGCTCACTCTTTTTGTGAACTGCTTTTGTTATTAAAAATGGAGGTACGACCAGAAAGCACTGAGATAGCGAACTCATGCCGTCTCGCCGTCGCCAACTCGGATTGAGCGGTTTGCGTGACGTCACCCGACTGGACAGGGGACAATTTTAAATGGCCATTTCAGAGGTGGTGCTTCACGGTAGACAAAAAAACTAATTATATTATTTTTAAATCAGCGTCGTCAAATTATGGTGGCAATCGAGCAGAATTACATTTAAAGAGTTTTTTTTTTAATCCCCAAATAAATGCTTCATAAATACCAGCTGCGTTGTGGTGTAATTTTTTTTCTTATATTTAGATCTAGGTTTTATACGACCTCTATGTGGTGTCAAGCAGACACCTACTGGCGCCTGTCCGCGTCGATCTTCAGCCGCTTAAGTTTGGGCGTTCTCTGTGTTATCGCCCTATGTCTTTATAATAACAATGATAACTACCACAACTGTTTCGTTTTGTTCTCGAAATCGATGAGTGTAAAATTAACTCAAGATTTACTCTGGATCTAGATCTATCGGAAATTTTGAAGCCCATTGAAAATGGAAAAAAAGCATGATCTCGGTACTCAATGTGTCGGCCTCTTTGAACATTAACAGACCACCACTAGACTAGGCCTTCTCAGTTCAGGCCCTATATCCCGGACGATTGGCTCCGGCATTGAGGACTGGGGTGGGCGACCTTATCTTGATAAGTTCGCCTCGAGACCAGCCCTTATCGTATCGAGGATCAAATTCGAAAAGCGGCGATAGGTAGATCTAGATGCTCTAATACTAAAACGTATACAGGTGGCGGAACATTTTGCATTACGCTTTTGCGTGTCGATAGTGTAATAGTAATGTGAGTAGTCTGTAGTGTGTAGCCGCCTAGTCTATCTAATCTCCTAGCCTCTTCATTGTTTCATTCAGTGCTCTTGGATGTACACGTTTTTTTCGTTTGATTGAATATATTTTCACTACACTGAATTCTAAGGATTAAAGGTGTGCTTATATTGTGTGTTTTAGTGTTCAGCCCAGAGTCTAGTTTTCTTTCATCTTGAGTGTTATTGTAACTAATGTTATTGTTACTAATGTTATTGTTACTAATGTTATTGTTACTAATGTTATTGTGAAAAAGTTTTCAGCAGGCGTCTCAGTTTCAGCGCAAAGAACCGTGTGAGCAACATTTCAAATTTGAACATGAGAAGAAAGTGTAGGGGATGGGGATGTAGAAGTGGTTATGCCAGCCAAAAGGGAGATAGCAAAATAACAATTATAATATATATTTCCAAAAGGTTAAGAAAAAAGCACAGTGGATCAAAAGTGTTCCAAATTCAAATAAATTAATCATGGTAGAAGATGTCATGGATTACAATGTATATGGGAGTTTGCTCTCTGCACTCACGGGCTGGAAGATTTATAGTGCCCACAAAGCCTCCATCAAAATTTCCAGAAGTACCACCATCATGTTGTGGCACACCAGCTCAAAAAAAAAAAAAAAAAAGAAAAAAAGAAAAGAAAAAAAAAGAGCAACTACAAGTTCACCTTCTTCTAGAGCTGCTGATATTGATGAAATGAATGTACATGTATTTAAAGAAAGAGATGCCTTCAAGTTCGATTCACTTTTATCAAACAATGGATATGAAGCTGACAGCCATTGGCAATGTTGCAAAAAGTAAAGATTATAATACATTTGTCTTGCTCAGCAGAACTCGAGATGGCCCTGTTTTTGCATTTTCCATGTATTTTATGGTTGTCCACCTCATCCATGACCACGTGAAAGAGTTTTTATTTGAAGCTTCACAAACATCAAGCATCCAGGCTTCACTAGCGGTGTTGTCACATGCTAGAGTAAGTAGCCTACAGGACATTTTTCACTTCGTGCGTAACCTTCCAAAGAGGCATTGTTGGCCTGCACTACTTCTAGATCTACTACTTGTTGGGTATGGTGCTTTTTGTTGTTGTTGTTGTTGGAAACCACCGAAAAACTGTGCAGAAATTGATTAGTGGCGATTTTGTGGGACTTTCCATCTTGATATTGTTATCGTAAGCTCATGCAGTTGGCAAATATAAGGACAGGCGAAGAAAAAAATAGCAAAGCTGTCACCCAGACCATGCAAACAGTAACTTTTTCAGAGGTAAGAGACGTCTTTTTTAAAATCAACAGCTGAGGGTTCAATTACGTGCACTCCATCTGAAGAGAGACATATATATATATTTACATATATTA